>NC_081412.1:6458557-6696057 GCF_030272615.1 Cryptomeria japonica | reverse complement strand
TGATTTATCACCATTCACTTTCTGACCAGAAAACGATGCATAATTTTGTATTATTCCTTTAATCACTTTTGCCTCAACTAACGAAGCATGTCCAAATAATAGAGTATAATCTACAAAGAGACAATGAGAAATACTTTGGGGAATATTCTGAATCCTTATACCTTTCCAAAGCCCCCCCACTTTAGCAGCCCTAACAGCCCAACTAAAGGTTTTAGCTAGGAGAATAAACAAAAAGGGAGAAAGGGGATCTCCCTGTCTCAAACCCCTAGAGAAAGTGAAAAAACCACAAGAAGAACCATTAATTAAAACCGAGAATCTTGCAGAAGAAATACATGCACGAATCTATTTGACCCAAGCCTTGGAAAAACCTAACTTCTCAAGAAAAAAACATAAAGCCCCCCACTCTACTCTATCATAAGCCTTCATCATGTCTAGTTTAAGTATCATGGCCGGGGTTATTTGGGTGGAAATAGAATGCAACACCTCATGTGCTACAATTGCACCCTCTGTCGTTTCCCTTCCGGGAACAAAACCACCTTGCTCCAATGAAATGATCCTAGGTAGAATTTTTGCCAACCTAAGGGAAATTGCCTTCATAAATATCCTATACAAAGTGTTACATAAAGAAATGGGGCGGAAGTCAACAAAAGTCTTAGTATCCTCTTTTTTAGGAATAATTGCAATAATTGTAGTATTAAGTTCTTTTAAAACGGAACTATTTCTCCTAGATTCCTTGAGAGCCAATAAAACATCATTTCCCACAAAATCCCAACATTTCTGAAAAAATAAAGGAGTAAAACCATTTGGTCCCGGGGCTTTATTCGGATTCATGGCAAAGACAACACTCTTAACTTCTCCTAAGGAAAAGGGAGACATCAACATCTTATTGTCTTCCAAAGATACTAAAGGAGGAATATTAGATATAATATCATTGCTGAGATTTCCATTTTCTAAAGATAATAATGACTTAAAAAACCTAACTGCCTCTAAAGCAATGTCCTTTGGCTCTGTCAATAAATTCCCATTCTAACACTGAATACAAGATATCCTATTCTTACATCTTTTAATCTTAGTTGAAGAATGAAAATTTTTTGTGTTCCTATCACCATCTGAAAGCCATAACTCTCTAGATTTTTGTCTCCAATAGATTTCCTCTCTAGCTAACACCTCCTCAAGCTGTAATTTTAGTGACTTCAATTCATCAAAAACTTGTGGTACCATACCATGTTGAAGCACATGAGTATTAAAACACTCAATCGTATCTTGAATCCTTTGTTTCTCTTGAAAAATATTCTTAAAATGCGAGATATTCCATTCCCTAATATTCAATTTTAAATAACTTAACTTCTTAGCAATCTAAAACATATGGGACCCAGAACAAAAAGGAGCAGAATTCCACCATTTCATAAGCAAAGGTAAAAAGGAAGAATCCCTAAACCACATGGGCTCAAATTTAAATGGAGACTTAAAAGAAGCCCTATCCTCAATAACTGAAAGGGAAATTGGAAAATGATCAGAACCTGAGACCGATAGAATAGAGGAAAAGAATTCAAAATCTGAATCAATCCAATTCTCATATAACAAAAACCAATCTAATCTCTCAGCAATCTAAGAAAAATCCCTTCTCATGTTTGTCCATGTGAAAACCCCATTCTGAGACTTACAATAAAAAAGGCTCATATCAGAAATGAAATCCCCAAAGTCATCCATAATCCTTTTATTAGGGAAAACACCTCCTCTTTTCTCATCTAAATCAGTGATAGCATTAAAATCACCCCCAAAGATAATAAAGGAACCATGTTTTAAGGGAGAAGAAATCCTCTTTAATTCACCCCATAACTTACTCTTCCCTTGAATTCTTGACAGAGCATAAATGTTAAAAAGCCATAATTTAACCTTCAAAATCTTGCTTATAACTAAAGCCAACATCCAATTTGTAGCAGATGCCACTAATTGTACCTCAATATTATAATTATTCCAAAGCAGTGCCAAACCTCCTGAAGCACCACAAGATGGAGAAGAAAGAAAATTCCACCTTCTCCAAGATGAAAAAACCAAATCAGCAAACTCCTTTGACAACTTTGTTTCTTGCAACATAAAAATATTACACTTAATTAAGTCCATTTGGGACTTAATTAAGCGTCTCTTGTTAAGGGCATTTAAGCCCCTAACATTCCAAGAAATAATTCTCATTGTCCTCGAGGGGAGGCTGAATCTCCCCTCTTCCCAATAATCGAAGAATTTTTGCTTTCCCCAAAGCAACCTTGCAAATTACGTTTCACAGCCCCTGATCTTGTTACAGGTGGACTTGGCACAAATCTTTTACTCTTCTTTCTTTTTACACTTACAGGAGTTAGGCATGTTTTCTTAGGCCTACCAAGAGAGACCGAATGCCTCCCTTGCCCACCAGCAAGAGAAAGGGACAAAGTCTTTTGAATTCCAGCATCAATTTCCATTTGAGTCTTAAGATTATTTGGAGGCCTATGTCTCCTAGGAGAAACCACGGATGGTGAAAAAATTGGAGTTGTTTGGACAATTGGTAAACTCTTGCATGACTTTGGAGAAGCTAGGATAAATGGATTAGTTATCAATAAGGGAAGAATTGATTTATTAGGCAAAATAATTAACGATTTAGTTAATTTAATTACATTTGAGAACTTTACATCTATTTGCCTAATTAATTAATATTAATACAATGAAATTGTATTAATTTTAATTTAATGGATTTTTGAAATTATTTAAATATTATATTATAAGGAAACAATACTAACTCTAAATTTAATCAAAATTGAAGATGACTAATTGAGCAAAATAATTAATTATTAAAGTTGTGTTGATTTCATAGGTTTAAATTATCTAGCCTTAGTTAATGGGAATTATTGTAAATGTTAAATAATTAAAAATATAATTAATTAATCGCTTGGGAAAAAAATTCTAAGCCTTCTAATTAAAGTATCGCTCATATTAGAGACCCATTCATATTGACACTTGAGATATCTTTTAGTGAAACTAATTAAGTTATCACATCTTATTGAACATAAATTACGAGTAATTTAGTGTTATAAAAAAAAATTGTTGTGTTTTTGCCTAAAAGTTTGGGCATCACACTTTGGTATCAGAGGAAGGTTTCCAAAACTAGGAACCTTTCTCCATTACATTTCACTTAAATTATTATTTTCTTTTTAAATTATTTATTTATTTAATTTTATTACTCTCATGTAGGATACCTCCGGCTACGGAACAAGGTCGTAGGCACGAAAGGGGTCCTGGACGTGCTTGCATGGCACGCGAGGACATTGGGTAGGAAGAGCCAATACCTCAAGGGAAACAAGAGGTTCCTCCCGAACAACCTATTGACCCAAATTGAGACATTCTGAATGCCCTGCAGAACCTGATAGGGATAATCCATGATAGATTACTACCAGGAAGAACAATGGGTTTCAGAGGGTTATAGATCGACAGATAGAGAATGAAGTAGGAGTCCACCTCCTAGCCTTATAGAGGTACATGTTGAGCATGAGCCTGAGTCAGCTCACCAACCTGAGCCACCACCAGTTATAGAACCTGTGATTGTAGAGAGAGCACCTCGTGAACTAGGAGATCGGATTAGAGAACTACTACACCTACAACCACCATCATCTGCAAGATTTACCGATGGGGTAGAAGTTGAGTCATGGATTTTGAGCTTAGAGAGGTGTTTTAGATTGCATCCCTATGAAAGCAATCTGAAAGAATGATTTGTTGTACATCTTCTGAGAGGATCAACTTCCAAATGGTGGAGGCAAGAGGAATATAATAATGACTTAGTGATAGACACACTCACTTGGGATACCTTTTTGGAGAGGTTTAGAGATAGATACTTGTCAAAGAATTTTAGGCAGCGCCGGATTGATGAGTTCCATGATCTTCAGCAGAGGGGACTCACAATGTCACAATATGAGACCAAGTTCTTTGAGCTCATACCTTATGTAGATTGCATGAAGGATGAGAAACTATTATGGCACCATTTTATCAGAGGGTTGAATGTTCGGATAGCAGGACCCATATGCATGGCAGCTCCGGGGAGCCTTCGGGTTGCCATGAAGAAGGATTTGTTTAGCAGAGGAGATTCAGGGTAATTCATAGGATACACAAGATCGGTTCTAGAACTGAAACCTTGAACCACATCCATTTAGGTTTCAAAAACCCTACTAGAAGGGCAATCACAGACATTCATTGAGATCCTTCAAACCCAGCAGAATCAGTGGCATAGGCCTCCGTAGGAACACTCTGACATAGACTCAGTCGTCCACCAGGGGTGGTTATAGTGGATCTAGTGGATAGGAGGACAACAATACTCTAGGCCACATGGTGTTCATATTCAGACATGTGGCACTTGCTTTACTTGTGGAGTCATGGGACACATGGTAAGAGAGTTCCCATAGAAACAAATGGTAGGTAGCCATCACATGGTAGGTTCAGAACCTACAGTTGGAGACATGGGTAAGTCCCATAGAGTTTTTGTAGTGGTTGACAATCACCAAGCTATGTATCAAGCCATAGTTATAGAGGCTATAGGTATGATCAGAGGTAGTAGTATTACTATCCTATTTGATTCAGGAGCTATGAATTTTTTTATTTCTTCATTGGTTGTGGAGCGTTGCGAGCTAGTGGCAACTAGGCAAGATGTTAGTTGGGAAGTTGAGTTAGCTTCTGGAGCTAGAGTGTCTATTGAATCTATGGTTAGGGATTGTTAGCTTTAGATTGGAAGTATGACCACCATAATAGATCTTTAAGTTACACCACGAGGATCTTATGGTATTGTTCTTAGCATGGATTGGCTATACGCCCATAGAGCCAAGATGGATTGTCAACAAAAATGATTGAGTGTGTGGATGATCATGGTACTTCCACAGTGATTTCAAAAGTTCAAAGACCCATATCACTTCGTATGATCTCTGCTATGCAGCTTAAGTGGAGCATGCGAAAGAGATGTTAATTATTTGCCATCACGATTAGTGATAGAGAAGAAGAGGATGAGAAAGAAGCCTCACTTGATGATCATCCTATTCTTAGTGAATTTGTTGATGCCTTTCCTTCTGAGCTACCTGATATGCCACCTCGTAGAGAAGTTGAATTTCATATAGATCTGGTACCAGGATCTGAGCCAGTTTTGAGAGCACCATACAGAATGACTACTAATGAGCTTAATGAGCTCAAGATTTAGTTTGAGGAACTTTTGGGAAAGGACCATATTCATCCTAGCGTCTCCCCTTGGGGAGCACCACTCATCTTCATAAAGAAGAAGGATGGATCCCTACAGTTATGTATGGACTACCAACAGTTAAACAAATTTACTATTAAGAATCGGTATCCACTTCTGAAGATTGATGATTTATTCGATCAGCTTCAGGGTGCCAAGGTATTCTCAAAGATAGATCTAAAATTGAGGTACCATCAACTGAGGATAGTGAAGAGTGATATTCATAAAACTTCTTTCCGAACTAGATATGGCCACTATAAGTTCATAGTGGTCCCATTTGGTCTTACGAATGCTCCAGCTGTATTCATGAGTCTCATGAATGGTGTATTTTGTACCTTCCTTGACAGATTTGTGATAGTGTTCCTTGATGATATATTGATATGTTCTTGGAATGAGAAGGAGCACAAGAAGCACTTGAGATAGGTATTGCAATGTTTGAGAGAGAGTCAGTTGTATGGAATTTTGTTGAAGTGTGCATTCTTTAGATCAGAGGTCCGATATCTAGGACATGTCATATCAGGTGATGGGATCTCAGTTGACCCATCAAAGATCAGAGCTATCATTGATTGGCCAGAGCCAACCCCTATGATAGAGGTAAGGAGTTTCATGGGATTAGCAAGATATTATAGACGCTTTGTCGAGGGATTCTCTAGAGTGGCACACCTTATTACATCCCTTCAACGAAAGGGAAAGAAATTTGAGTGGATAGTAAAGTGTGAAAGGGCCTTTCAGGAACTCAAAAAGACACTTACTAGAGCACATATTCTTGTTGTGTCGGATCCCTTAGCGGATTTTGTGGTATGCACAGATGCTTTCTTGGATGGTTTAGGAGCAGAACTTATGTAGGGTGGTCGAGCTATTGCATATGAGTCTAGGAAACTTAAGACTCATGAGCTTAACTACCCTATTCATGACCTTGAGCTTGCAGTAGCGGTGCACACACGTGTGAAATGGAGACACTTTCTTCTAGGGAATTTTTTGAGCTTCATTCTAATCTTCAGAGCTTGCAGTATGTATTTACTCAGCCTAACTTGAATGCTCATCAAAGGAGATGGATGGAGTTCTTGTGTGAGTATGATTTTGATGTTCACTACATCAAAGGAAAGGAAAATGTAGTTGTAGATGCTTTAATTAGGAGCCGTCATGGGTTATACTCTATGTCCATAGATACAGATTTGAGAGATCTCATATTGTAGCTTTTTCCCAAGGATGAGTGGTATATAGAGGTGTGTCAAGTAGTGTGATCTCAGGGGGCCCTAGAAGGGAAATATGCAGATTATTCATTGGAGTCTGATGGACTATTACGCCATAAAGGGCACATTTATGTACCTTCTTTTGGGAAATTGCGTGAATTCATTATGATAGAGGCTCATAGAGAAGCTTATGCAACACATCTTGGGGTTAAGAAGATGCACACAACTTTGAGACAACGATATCATTGGCCGGGTATGCAGCGACTCATTGCACAACTAGTAGCCCGATGCCTTGAGTTCCAGAAAGTTAAGGCGGAGCACTGCCATCTAGGTGGGTTGCTCGAGTCTCATGTGATACTAGAGTAGAAGTGGGATATACATTTGATGGATTCCATCATTGGTCTCCCTATGTCATCTCATCGTCATGATGCCATCATGGTGATAACTGACAAGTTGACCAAAGTATCTCACTTCTCACCAATTCGAACTACTTTCATAGCACCAGTTGCGGGATATTGTCAAACTTCATGGCGTTCCATGCAAGATCATTTTAGATAGGGATTCCCTCTTTACTTCTTCCTTTTGGAAGGCATTACAGGCAACATTGGGTACCAAACTCAACTTTATCACAACCTATCATTTGGAAACGGATGGACAAAACGAGAGGGTGAACCAAGTATTGGAGGATATGCTCTATATGTATGTCATGGATTTTCAAACTAGATGGGAAGAGTATCTTCACTTGGTAGAGTTTTCGTATAATAATGGGCATCACACTTCTTTGGGGATGCCACCTTATCAGGCATTGTATGGCAGACTTTGTAGGACACCTTTGAGTTGGGATCATATTGAGAATAGAGTAGCTATTGGTCTTGAGTTAATTCAAGTTATTGAAAAATAGGTGGATTTGATTAGACGTCACCTTAGAGAGGCACAAGATAGATAGAAGAAGTATGCAAATGCGAAGAGGATAGATTGTAGCTACATAGTTGGAGACAAAGTCTTTTTGAGAGTGCGACTGCATAAGAGTCCAATCCATTATGGAAAGGGTTCTAAGCTTGCACCTTGCTTTGTTGGACCATTTGAGATCCTTGAGAGGATAGGACCAGTTGCATATCATCTAGCTTTGCCACCTAGCCTCTCACACATCCACGATGTGTTTCATGTGTCAATACTGAGGAAATATATTTATTGTGAGTCTCATATTATAAATTGGCATGCCTTGCAGGTGGAGTCAAATGAGCAATTGGCTTTGGAGCCCATTCACATTTTGGCTCGCCGGATGCTGGCTCTTCGAGGTCGAGAGATGGACCAGGTTCGGGTCTAGTAGGATTGTTATGATGAGGTTACAACATCATGGGAGGATGCAACATAGATGGGATCTCAGTATCCCCATCTTTTTTATGAACTCTAGGAGGAGGTTCATGCCTAGGGGGAAGGGTGTGAGGCCCTACCCCGAGCCGTCATAGAACTTCTTTGATTTTCATGTTAGGCTTATTATTTGATATACTATCTTGATGCATTATGGATTTAGATACCATTTGACAGGTGATTTGACATCATGGGATATGATGTATTTCATCTTACATTGATTTCAATACTTATTGTGATGATGATATGATACATTTATAAATGTATTATGGGGAATTGTTTTATATGATACTTATGATGATACAATTTAGTAATTGATTTCATATGGATTTTCTAGGAAAAGTGTTAAGTGGATGCTATCTCTATTGCTCTTTGATTGGGATCAATTAATGAGATGTTGTGAAATTGATGATATATGTGTATTTCCTTTCTTGTGCTTACATATGCACATGGTTTTGGATTACTAATGTGTGAAATGAGATGTGAAGGAACTTAATCCATGTGACCATGGAAATACACGGAGAACCAAGACTAAACCTATGTGCAATAGTAAAGCCAAGGTTTGTCTATTTGGAGAGACAATACCTTGTTAATTTTGTTACTTCCTAAAAAGGACATGCCAAGTGTATTTTGTGATGTGTATTTTATGGTGTTGCTTGACACTTGTGATGTGTGTGAGTTGGAAAATGACATGTCCTTTGCGGGGGGTGGAATTCTAAAACCCTATGCATTATCAAATATCTTGTAGTATCCTCATGAGACCACTTGGTTAGAGTGTCAATAGTGTGGTCAAATCAAGTTTGACCTGTAGACAAACTTTAGGTGGGTTTTGGGGGGATCAAACTAACTCCTAGGGTTGAGTTTAGGTCAATTTTGAAGGCCCACTTGATATACCTATGGGTAATGGACATTTTGAGCCTTGTGCCCACTCACATGTATTGGTGGAGTCACCTCAAAAGGGGGATTTTTCAAGATGGACAAAAATGGAAGAGGGAATCATGGGTAGACAACCTTCCTTGTTTTGGGGTTCAGGTGCACCTCCCCATCATGCAACCACCTTTCAGGGAAGTGGAAAGTGAGTGGAGAACCTACTTAGGGTAGATTTCAACTTGGGGATGGGGATCACCCACTCACCAATTTTGGGGAGACTAATTTTTGGAGTAGGAGTTAGAGTTGGGAGGGACTAATTTGAATAAGGAAGGAAACTTGCAGTAGTTGCATTAGGGCTTGGTAGGGAAATTTGGAAGCTCTTCTTCAACATACATTCCTTCTAGGATTTGAAGGTTGGTGCATTGCTATCCATAGATTTTAGTTGCATATTCATGTTTATATTTGTGCAAAAATCTGAATGTAAGAATATGTGTTTAAGTATGTTTTCAGAATCTTTGATTTTATGAATTTGGTTGAAGTTTTTGGTTGATTTCTATTTAGCTTTTGTTTGACTATTGTGTATGGGAGTCAAGACCAAACGCACCCTTGGGAGAGAAGAGTAGTCTTAGGGTGAAGGGTGTTTGAGAGTCTTAGAGTGTAGAGTCTCTCTTCTGGAAAGAGAGGGATAAACAAGGATTATGGAGTCCTTGCTGTTGTTAGTTCTGTATAAATAATTGGGGATTATAAGGGGAGTTTCTAGCTTGAAAGCCTTGGGGGTCATAAGGAAATGCTTGGTCATGTGAGAGACCATGTGGAAGGATATTTTAGTCTTGTGAAGGCATCTATATGTTAATTTTTTTAAAGAAGATATCCCCTTAGATACTTGGTCCACCTTCACCCCATTATTTGAGTCACTTGGTAACTATGTGCAAGCCTTGGATTGGGAGTTCTTTGTTGGTATGTTTCCCTTATAAAATTTGTATTTTGTATGTGTGTGTTTGAGAATGTGTGTAACCCGTTTGACCCTTGGTTCTCCTAGCTCGGGGATGGCCTTTGGTAGGCCTAGGTTGGGAGGTGAGCCTCCATGGTCATAACCAAAGTTTTGTTTGCAGGTTTGCATCTCATTTAGAAGATGGAGGAAAGATAGCTTCCTAAAGTGGTGTTTAAAGAATGTTAAATGTGCACCCCTTGGTTCATTTTCAGATTTAATCTTCCTATTGTGTTTAGACATTTTCAATAGAAGTGTAAAGAAGGAAAGACTCCAATATTTCCTCGTGGTCAATGTATTTCAAGAGAAAAAAATAAAAAAAGAGAGATGAGGTTGTATTTACTTTCTGACTTGTTTAATCATTAGATTGAAATCAAGAAGCATTCATATAATATTACTATTCGCTGTTGTAAAAGTGGCATTATGGTTTCTAGTTGTTTATTTCATTCCAAGATGTAAGAGATTAAATAAAGATGTCGGGTCTACTAAATAAACTCCTACTGGAAGCTATGCAACTGGCTCGGCTCCTAAGATATAGATATAGGGCCTGGCTTTGCTTCTAGATCTGATGCAGATAGAACCGACCGCTGCAACTGGATTCAAAGGTTAAATAAAGATGTTATTGTATATTAAATTCATTTTTAAAACAAAATGGGATTGTACTTTTATTATTATACATTCATTGTTATTCCATTTTGCTTGTTGTCCTCTAGATAAGAAAGAAAGAAATCACAGAAAATGTTCTTCATATTTAAAATTGTGTTTATTCATTTGTTGCATGAAGATATATTGCTTGTTTTTTTAATTTTTTTTAAAGAGAATTCAATGTAGTTAAAATAGATTAGCATTCTAGAAGAAGAAGAAACAACTTTAGAAGAAATAGATATTTCACTATAGTGTTACTTTTGAATGAAATTATATATATATATATATATATATATATATATATATATATATATATATATATATATGATTATATTAATCTGGAAAATGTATAGACACACACACACACACACACACACACACACACACACACACACACACACACACACACACACATATAAAAACAAAATCATATTAACATTTAAATAAACTATTTTTTTTTTAAAGAAACATTAAACAAAAAATTGATGAATATCGAATGGGTGTTGGGGGGCCGAAACCCAGTCCACACCCCCTTAATGTTGCAAGCCTGTAGGGCCTTCCCTCCACCTCCCCTCTCCCCTTCTCTTTGTCGTCGATGGTTTACACTATGTCGCTCGTAGATGGCACTTTGTCGCCTGGGTTTGGGCTCGTCACCGTTGACTATGTGGAAACATGGCTGTCATGACCTCGGCCATGGCCTCCCTCCCTGCAACACAAACAAAAAATCCCTAATCCGACTTTAGGGTTAGGGCAAAGTAATGAAGGGAATAAAGGGGATGAAAATGAGATAATCACATCTCATATATCATTTAGAAGAAACCTAAAAAGGTAAGTTAAAAATATAATTTAAAAATAAACTTAGGGTTAACATAGGGGCTATATATATATATATATATATATATATATATATATATATATATATATATATATATATATATATATATATATATATATATATATATATATAATCCCTAAAAGAGCTAAATAGAATATGAATATAAAAGGGGCTATCCCATTAAAAATAATATAATATTAAAAGAGGGGTTTATTTTGAAATTCAAATAAAGTTAATGGGGAAAAATTCCTCCATTTTAGGCAAAGTAATTTTATAATGATATAATGAGTACTTTTATTTAGGAGGGAATTTCATTATTGGTAGATGATTATTTAAATCTTTAAGGGGATAATTTTATTTTATATAGTTATTTAAATCTTTTTTAGGGGATCGGTTATCAATAATGGAAGAATTAATTTACTAGGCAAAATAATTAATCATTTAGTTAATTTAATGACATTTGAGAACTTTACATTTATTTGCCTAATAAATTAATACTAGCAATTGCACCTTAGTGTGCAATGGGTACGCTGAAGAGGAATGGAAGGTCAATTAGGGAAAAAAATTCTAGAGTTCTGTATATATTTATATTATAGATGAGTTCAAATGGTAGAAAGAGATATAGGGGTAGAGAGAGAGGGAGATAAAGGGGTAGAGCTTGTTCATATGAAGGACACATGTTAAGTGTGTCATTGTGCTCTTTAATATGTTTAATATCTTTAAATTGCCATATCATCCAAACTTTTTCTTTTCAATAAAATAATGCTCCATATTTGATTTAGATTGTAAAAAATCATTGATAGAGGGATTGATCCTTATGAGTTGAATATTTTTTATAGAGGGATTGTAAACAAATCACAAATGTATGTTTGTTTTATTAGTTGCTGAGTATATAATTTGTAATTATATTATAGATAATTTATTTTATATTATACAAAAATACATATTATATTATAGATTATATTTATATTTTATAATTTTTAATCATATAAATTCTTTTAAATAAATATCAATAATAATCAACTGAAATAACTCATCAGAAAAACAAAAGCTTTAAATGAAATTTAATAAGATTTCAAAACTTTTTAATTGAATGAAGCAGATTTAAAAAAGTATACAATAGCATTTTTAAAATTATAAAATTTATTAAGATTTCAATTTTGTAAGTCATATCATGATTTTATGAGTATGAGAAGAATATGAATATATTAGAACGTGGAAAGCATATCTAAGCATCTTCCTTATTAGTGTTTGAATTGAAGGTAATTAATTTTTAATATAAACAATAATCACTACACTATTGTTTCCTTATTAGTGTTTCAATTGAACGTAATTAATGTTTATTGTTACTACATTATTGTTTATTCTTTACATATCTTGAAAATCAATCACATGCCCACTTTTTGCAGAAATCGTATTTACTTCACCTCCATCTTGGGAAAATCAATGTGGGATGCTCTGGAGATTCCATCTACCATGGGCCAAATAAAGAGAAGAATATACTTCGTTTTTAGTTTCCCTTTGTGTTTCTTTGATGGTTAAAGTGAAGCAAATATACAAACTCATGGAAGTTCTCTCTTTCCTTGGGCGCCTAGCTTACCAGTAATCAGACAATAATTTCAAAGAATGGCACATTTGAATTGGGTTTTTTCAGCCCAAATGGAAGCAATAACTGGTATCTTGGCATCTGTTATGCCAACATAGCTGAGAAGATCATTGTTTGGGTGGCTAATAGGAAAAGCCTAGTGAAAAACAAGATTGGTGTTCTAAAACTGTCAAAAGAAGGTACTCTGGGACTGTTTGATTAAAGGGCACGTCTCTTTGGTCGATCAAAAAATCGAACAAGCACTTGAGGGCTGTGTTGATTAAAGGGCACGTCTCTTTGGTAGAGTTTCAAAAATCTTGTAGATAACTTTTGCTTGGGATGAGGTTCGGTGGACCGCTAAAGATAATCGGTTGGAAAAACTCAATGGATCCCACTCCTGGGTTTTTCTCCCTTCACTTGGATCCAAAGATTTTAATTCTATATATGATTGGTCAAGCTAGTAAAACGTTGAATGTATAAATATAATTGAATGTATAAATATCCTGTCTTGATCTAATAAATACTATCACAATTATGGAACATATTCAATTAATAGATTAATGCAAAAATTGATGCAAAAATTTACACACTTAAATCAAAAAGTCAAAGCAAGAAACTGTATAGAGTGTGGAAAGTTGATATCATTGATTAATAGATCCTCTCCTCTCCCGTGATTAAAAAGCTTCAATAAATATTTTCACTTGCCCTGCTTCACTAAACAGATATAAAAATCACTCAAAATTGTTTTTACATGTATAACACAACTGATGACTACATTCTAGACTAGAATTATTACCTGGTTATAGATAAAGATGATCTCTATGGGAATCTACCTCAGCTGGGTTTATACCCTATTGTTAAAATTGTGGGTACTGTGGAAACGCCAAAGACTACTGTGGAGAAGGTTGCAGGGAAGGTCCATGTACTACTCAGACTTCCAATACCTCCTCAGACGATCACTGAGTATCCCTGCGCTGATGGAAGGAGTTATCATGCGCGTGGCCCATTACAATTAAGTTGGCAAGTTTTCTTGCACTCGCAGTTCATTGATCTATTTTAATTAGTTGCCAATATTACTACAAAATTAAATTAATTGTGAAACTAATGAACTTATAATCTATAGAACTTTCAAAAGGTAGAAATCTACTCAATTTGATCTATAATCTCAAGTTTAAAGGGAAACAAACACTGCCTATGCATAGAAAGTGTAGTCCAACATAGTTTGCTCAGTTATATTTAGGACTTAAATTTCTAAATTAATTCATTAGAACTTTAAATTAGGTTTAAATATAAAACCATACCAAAAGACCAAACTGGTGTACAAGGAGGTATGCACACAGAACTGTAGGAATTTGAATTTGGATCCTTATACATATCAAACAAGATTGAAAGGCTCCAACTCTTGTAATATTAACCGTATTAGTGGTTACTTATCTTTGTACTGGAACTACATGTATGGATGTGCAGGGTCTTACCTCAATTTGGACTTACTAAAACAACCAAACCTTGTATCCACCACCTCTACAATCTCCTTCAAGGCTTCCCTCTGGTTATGGATGATCAGTTCTGACTGTCACACTGCCATTGTTTCTGGACAGGGCTTCATAGACACTATTATAAGTCTAGATATGGCGGCATATGATAGCCCTCAAGATGTTTCCTTGAGGGTTGACAGCTACAAATATTACTGTCAGCTACTTGGAGTAGACCTTGGAACAAATCTAACATGTGACATAACATCAATATCCACTGGAGGAAGAAGAAAATCTTAAAAACTGATACCCATATTTTTGGGAAGCATAGGAGGAGCAGCTATCCTATGTTTCTTGTTTTTTTTCTTCTTTAGGTTTCACATTAGACAGCTAAGAAGACATAAATCAGGTACATGTCTAGATATGTACACATTTCAAAAAATATCAGTTCATTAGTTAGTTACAGTTGCCATTTCTGTCAGCTCTAACATTTTGAAAGCGAAAATTTAGGTGGTGTTGATGAAATAGAGCCTACATTAATTAATTTCAATTACAATTATGAAGCTCTTCAAGAAGCAACTGAAGACTTCAGTGCTGCAAACAAACTTGGGCAAGGAGGTTTTGTTGAAGTTTATAAGGTAAAACTTTAAGCAATCAGTAGATATATTTGGAATATGTTTCCACCACTTTCCTAAGTTGTGTGCAAATAACACCTTAGTGCATACACCATGAAAGTGTTGGCATTTCAATTGAAGGAGATTGTTGATATTCATTAAGGATATTGAGAAGGTTGTTGAAATTTATTGATATAACTGAAGAAGGATGATAACTATCTTTATAACATTATTTTGTCATTGATGTCATGAAATTGATATTTTGATTCAGTATGATGTTGCCATATCTTGAGAAGATTGATTTGAAGAGAATTAAGATGTCGGTAAAAGACACAGAAAGAATGTGAAGAATTAGGGGAGAAATAAGTTATTCAATGGGCAACTATTACTGAGTTAGACAATGATGAGATTGTGATGTTTAGATTGTTTTGATATCCTACATATGTTGTTGATTGTAAGGTTAATACTATACTATGTCACCGAGCAAGGAACCTAGTTGGTAAACCCTAAGGAACCTAGTCGGGAAACCCTAAGGTTATCGATATCGGTTAATGAAGGCGGAATGTCTACCGAGTGAAGTTTAGTATTTACCGAATTGCAACCGAGTTATGACAGAACGCATTGGATGAATAAAAGCATTATTTAATGAAAGAAGTTGATTAGCTGGAGTTGATTAAATGATTGATATGTCATGCAAGAAATTTGTTAAGGATCTACGGCTTTGAAAATTCAGGAGCTAGATCTACAGCATAGATTGAACCGCTTAACCTAGCACAAGTTCCAAGAATGAAATGCAAGTTCCTAGGCGAAGTAAAACATTTTTCAAATCGAAGGATACATTGAACCTAGTCAAGATTGAAGATTTGATGGCTATGATTGATCATGGGAAATGTGATCAAGGAGATTCAACGGTTAGCAAATTGTTTATAAATAAGAAATTATTGATGAACAAGGAATGCGGGCAAGTGTAAGCACATGGATGCTACATAGTGATTACCGAGCACAGAAGCTTGAAGACCTGTTTGAATAACAAAGTAAGGAGCCCAGCGGAGGGACAAGATAAATCCTATGACTAGATAGTATTGAGCAAATAAGAATCTGTTTTAGCATTTTAGATGTGAAGTTGCAGATATATTATTATTACTGATATTTTGTAAAGTGATAGAAAATCTCTTAACCGAGTGGACCTAAGAGTCTTATTTGTAAAACCTCTAGCAAGGTAACATTCTAGTTGAGTGTTTGAAATCCTTTGACAAGGTGACTTCTAACAAAGTGAAGATCCTAACAGATCTAAGAGAAATCCCTTAATCGGGTCACATCTAGCAATGTGTTTGTAATCTTTAACATGATTTGCTTTTAATCGAGCATACTCTAGAAGAGTATATTTCTTAGTGGGTCTGAAATCCCACAGTGGTTTTTCCCTATTTGGGTTTCCACATTAAATCTGGTGTTATATGTGTTATGATGATTATGTGTTTATGAGTTAGCATGTTTAGCAGTTTTTGGTTATATTGCTGAAGTATAAGTTACCGAGGTTGAATCTATTGATTTTATGAAAGATTAAGTTTGTATGATTCATCCCCCCCTCCCTCTCATCTTGTTAGCTATTGGCATCAGTACTTAACAAAAAGTACATAGAACTATGTAAAATATGAAAACAAATGATTTTTTTTAATTCAAAACATACTAGCCGTTTGGAAGGCAGGTTCAGTAGACTACCTAAACAGTTCATTTTGTTTTCCTTGTACTTGCTATGGTTGTACTCTTCTTAGTGTGATTCCCCATTAATTAACTACTAAGTTAATGTAAATTAGTCCTATCTCTTATTTTATTCTGTAGTTTTGATATCGCATTGACCTATTTCAATTACTTTCACATACTCCTTGGCTACATAGCTTACACATACATCACCAAAATTCCATGATATTCTAATTTTCTATGTTCATACGTCTGCTTCTTCAGATTGCTAGATAAATCGTAGGAGCAGGTGGTGCTGAATTTTCAAGTGAAAAATGATATTTAGAAGATGTTTTACTGAATAAATCATGAACTTATTTGCAGGGGACACTCAAAGATGGAAAAGAGATTGCAGTTAAGAAGCTCTTTGTAACACAATCAACACAAACAATGGAGGAATTCCTTATAGAAATTAAGATTGTTAGTGGTTTTCTTCATAGAAATCTCATACGTTTGCTTGGGTGTTGCAGTAAGGGGTAGGAGCGATTCCTAGTTTATGAGTTTATGCCAAACAGGAGCCTTGACCAGCGTTTGTTTGGTAATGAGTTCAACTCGCTTCTTTAAAAAAATGATTTCCAAGTATAATATTTCATACTCTCATTCCATGGTGACTGAAACTCTGGAAACAAACAGGGGAGGGGGGAATTCATCTCAAATGGATAGATCATTTCAAAATAATAACAGGCACAACTCATGGTCTTATATATTTGCATGAACAATCTCACTTTCCCATTGTGCACAGAGATATCAAAACTCCCAACATCCTTCTTGATGAAAACCTGCAACCTAAAATAGCAGATTTTGGACTAGCCAAATTTTTCCCAGAAGATAAGACACATCTTACAACTAGGATGGGTGGAACCATGTAAGTTATTAGCTAATTGATTTACTTTTCCTTTGGAAATGAATTAAGTGCTCCTCTTGTCTATTCTAAGCTAGCTATATTTACTTCAAATAGTATTAGAGCTTGAGTTATTATGAGAGAAAATGATAATCCCACAATAGAATTATGGTGCGTTGCAATATAAATGATCTATTGAAATCTCATAAAGAAATCTTGTGAGCATATGACTCCATAGGTGACCCATAAGAGAGTTGGTTCACAAAAAAAAAGAGTGTGCAGGTGTCTATTAGTACTCTAATGTTAGGCAGAAGATATGCATGTGTGAACAGCCTCCAACTAGTGTGTTTGGTAGAGGTTGCATTAGATTGGAATGAATGCATTTGAGAGAGAATAAAATATCCTCTAATACAGTGGTATTCGAATAGGATTGTTAACAAAGCACTAAAAATGAAACAATCAACATTAATTGGCATTAGATATAGTTTTTTTAAAAGGGAGAACTATCAAATTGAGCACCAATCTACATTGAGATTTAAGAGTAACATCATTTTTTGTGAGTATGACTCGTGAGAAAGGTGAGCAAATAGAAGCACCAAACTTGAAGCAATTTTTAAGAGGTATGTGAGTAAATTGTATGTAAAGGGTAATTTGAACTAAGAAGTAACTTGGGGTACCATTTTGGCAAGATGTTGACTAGAGCATTGACATGGTTAGAGGCAGAGTTATACATTCTAGCTTAGAGAGACTCATGAAGAAGAAAATTGAAAATAATATGAAAAGATGATAGAGATCATGAAAAACATATTTCCCTAGATTGATCACTTAGAAAACTAGATAGAAGTGATGTAACATGTTGAAGAAACAAGAGAACCCATGAACACTTTTGCAAATTGAATTTCTGAGCAATAGTGCATGATGTGCTAATAGATGCATGGCGACTCAACTAACATCATATAAAATGAAAAATCAATTTCACTATAGGAAACAATTGATTGTTTTAAGGAACAATTAAGGTATTTAAGAAAACCAAATCTAAATAGTGTGAAGAATAAGATGCCTATATGCAACAAATGACTAGTTAAGGAAGACAAAATTTTAGTAATATTGCTAATGTTGAAACTAGAACAAATGACAAGTTTGATTTAGTGAATAATGTGGTAGGTAATTGGAAGAAATTAGTAAGAAGAATAATGCCAATGGCTAAAGCCATTAATGCAATAGGCAAAGTTGCAAGGTGTGGCAACATATAGTCTTCTAGCAAATGTGTGGTATGATGACCAAGATTAAGAGGTAATGGAGATGAGTTTCTCCATGGATACCAAGTGTGTGTTCTAAGGTTTGGAGAATTTTATGGAGGTTGCATGTATAACCAAAAGAAGAGGGAATGATCATTAATGTTGAGGATCAAGGAATACAATTAATGTAATAATATGGTAAGACAAATTAGCATTAGAGAATTATGGTATCCAAATTATTCAGACCTAAGAAGTTTTGGTAATGATATTTGAGGCCGCTGATTTTTATAATTGGTTTAAGTTTTATCTCCTTTGTTACTCTTGCTTTATCTTAGTCCAACACTCATATTAGATCAAATAATAGTTTTGATGGGCCCTCATTCTCGAAATTGTCAAAAACCTTGAAAGGTCCTAAATGCCTTTAATCTCTTATGAAATTAATCAATAATACAATTATTTAATCTTAGACCCCTTTATTATTATTTTTTGGTTCCAAATGCCTAAGTTTCAAAGAATCCCTCAACATAGAGAGGCGTCTGTTCTTGTATGGAAAAAGGTTGTAAGGTCACAAAGTTATGTTATTCAAGAGCAATATTCATAAGAAGATTACACCCTTTCCAACAACATGTAAACTATAGGCATACTCTACTATTTCACCTAACTCTCCTATATTGAGACAATTATAGTCTTTAGGAGTAATGCCACATAACATATTGGGACAATTTCTATAGATTTTATGGGTGATTTATCATGCTAGGTACTTCAATCCCATCCCCATTAATATTGATAATGGTTGAAAATTAGTGAAAAAGTATTCTTTGTTCATTGCACATAAATTGAATTGTATTTCAACATGAAGCCATTAAGTTTCAAGTTCCATTTCGAGTATTATATTTTGATAGTCTGTTCAAGTGGGTTTGTTTGAATTTTGTAATAAATTCCTTGTAACCTCTAAAGATTGAACGCAAAGCGCATATTCAACCTTGATATATTGTATCCAATTGTAGCATATTCATTTCTAGATGTATTTGTGATTAGTTAATCAACTAGAAGATTGTAAAATATTCACAATATTTTATGAAGTATATTTTCAAAATAATAAAGTAATTGTTCATGTTATGTAGGGATTACTAAGTATTTATCCTCTAATAGAGCTTAGAAAGCTATATATTTTCAAAACATACCTACAAAACCTAGTTTTCTTTTATGTGACAAAAATTGTATAGCCCTTTGTGGGATCTTCATTACGATATAATTTTTGGTTTAGCTATAGTTGCATCATTTAAGTAAATTCAGTAAATCTATGCCTAGTTGAATAGAAACAACATTCTATTATTTTTTCTATATTTCATCACCTTATTAACACACTAAAACAAACAAAACATTATATTGATTATCAATTTGTGTAATTTTTAGTATTGAAAGTGTTGGATGTGACATTAAAAAAGTAGGCACTCCCATTGTTTCACCACTGTCATGGAAGACTTTTGTGAGGTGAAAAGATTTCCATCCCTACTAGAATGCTTATGCGTGTGGTTTCTACAATAGACAATACACATGGGCATGCTCACGATGTTGTTGATAAATGGGAGTTTTGGAATAGGGTATATTCATCCATCAAAGAATAACAAAAGGGAAAATACTTTTAGATCTTACAATGAGAAATACTTTGGACATGTATCCAAAATGTGGAAGCATAGACATGGCATATGAATTGTTTGACCAAATGCCTCATTTGAAGAATAATAATACGTCCACATTGTTTCCAAGTAGTTTTGAGATCATTTGAAAAAGCATAGTGAACTTTATATTGTGGTGTTATCTCTTTTGAAAAATAATAATATTCTTGCCCTTATTCTCGGATGGATTTTTTCCTAAAAGGGTTTCTCTACGTAAATCTAGTGCCTCTTTTGGTATGATTGTTTTTTATATTTATGTTGAATGGCACAATTACATGTTTATTTCAGATTTGTAATCACATAAGAAATTTAATATTGCAAGATTTCTTCACCTTGTTTCTCAACAAAAATAAGAAAGAGTTGTAAGATAGTTCAAGATGTCACAATTGAAGAGATCGAATCTAGTTCTCAGTCTACACTAAATTTTGATAAAAAAAAACAAAACCAAAGTATGGGGAAGTGGCTCCACTACTACAATGAAAATCCTAACTTTGAATGTTATGAGCCTCATTGCCTCTAGAAAAAGTAATGTAAGAGAATCCCTACACAATGTGATAATATTGAATCATTACGAAAAAGTGGAATTTTTTAGTTTAATCAATTGTTTTGTTTGTTAGTTGTAGTTATTATTCTATGGTGAAACTTGAAATTGGATTTTATAGTTTTGGGAATAGTTTTAGTTATGATTTTTTAGTGTCATATTAAAATTTGAGAAGAATTTCATGAGAAAGAAGTTAGTCAATTAGTTTGATAGCATTTATCAAGTGGATAGCTATGTATAACTGGGATTATTTTCATGTATGTGGCAAGTGATTTATAGCTTGAATCGAATAAAATAATATTTATATGAATTTATTGAGCCCTTGATGATAAGTTTTGACTACCACATGGAGGTTTCTTCATTATTTAATGCTTTGAAATTGTAGGCATGCTATTTTTGTTTGATGACATGTTACATGTGGTATTGGGCTTTATACTATATTGTGGCTAACATTGATAATTCAAAAATGTGTTGATGTTATATAAACTATGTTTTATATTAAAGGAGGGTCAACAAAGAGGTAAGGCAAGGACCAAATACGTAGAATGAAAAGAAATCATGAGAAATTTACCTAGCTAAAGGTGAAAAGAACATAAAACATTTTCAAAACTTAACTAGGGAAAGAGGGAGCTAAAAAATTGATCCTATGAAATATAATAGAGGGGAATCTCTCACTAAGCCTAAACTTATTAGGGTTGAATGAATATTTTTTTTTAGTGAATCACTTGGAGGTAAGGAGGATTCAAACTTTGAGAAGATAAGAGACTTCTTATAGTTCATTCCCATCATTATTACAAGTGAAGATTGTCAAATCTTAATAGAACCTTTCACTAAGGAGATCAATTTGGATTCCATATAAGTAAGCTCAAATAAAGCCCTAATGTCTAATGGATTTCATGTTGCCTCCTTCTAGGAATGTTATGTTGCTAAAAAATAAGTTGTGGTGGCTTGTGGTGAAGCATACAGATATAAAGGTGCTAGAAGAACTCAATTGTACTTTTATTATACTAATCGCCAAGAATGCTTCCCTCGAGTCTATTATAGAATTTCAAAAAATATCCCTTTGTAACACTCTATATAAAATCCTCTTGAAGTCAAGGAAGCATAATCTAAAAATAGTGCTCCCTTTTCTAAATTCCCAAGAAAAAAGTAGCTTAATCTTAAAAAGATCCATCATTGAAAGTATCAACACTAGACATGGAATCGATTACTCAATTTTCAATACAAATAAAAAAGCATAATAATCAAGCTTAATATGAGCAAATCATATGATGTAGTAATTGGAGGTTCCTCATGAAAATATTAGAAAAAGTTGGCTTCTATGATAATTGAGGGAATCAATCTTAGAATGAAGTAGAAGTTGAAACTCTTTTGTATGGCTTCTTATTGTTTAAATCACGCATCAATAACACAATAATAATTCAAGACAATTTCATGGTAAACATTCTATGTATATAGAAAAGATGCTCAATTAGTTAGAGAATAAACATCACTTTGAATGAATTTTGTGTGATGCTAGGTAGTTTAACATCTTTAATTTTCACGTGTTGGTATAATGGTTGGCATAGCCTTAGCAAGATATGGTACTAATAACACATTTAATCTTGATGTTGGTTTTGTGAGCATTCCTTGGCATCATGTACAAATCAATTCCTATATTGGAGTGATACTTCCCACATTTGGTTTAGCTGAAGAAGGTTTCGGCCTATTTATTTTTTGTTAGATGCTTCTCACTCCTTAGCTATATGATAGTCATTTGTTTCACTATTTTTCTCCTTTCTAGGCTCTTTGTGGTAGTATAAACTCACAATGGAGTTGTTAATTCACCCTCGTGGTGAATTATAATAGATGGTCATCCTTGTGGAGATCAATAAACTTAGATTGAGAAAATAATCCTTCTTCTAAGGTGGTGAAATCTTGGTTGTCATTTTAGAAGAGCTTGGCATGGATCTCATCAAAAGATTTATTTGACAAGATGTCAACACTGACATCTCTTCCATGTTTGTGTGTAATATCTATACCCTCATTAGTGGAAAGGAACTTACCAAGGCTATAAGACAATATTACATTTTGAATAAGAGTATGATAGCATGGAAGCAATTGTCCATGCGAGTACTCTTCCTCTCAAAAGATATGAATGCCATAGATCAGATCTGCTTAAATTGATATTATTTGTGACACTAAGAGTAGATTCATGATATTGAATATAAAATATAAATATTTAATATTCTCAAAAATTCCTCTGGCACGCCATAAACCTAAGAAGACATCCTCAGCCTGCAATCAAGGTGTTCCACGACGACATATTTCTTTGGGGCATTTTGTCAAACAGTTCACGTGCCTCACCTATGCTTCCACCTTTTGCGTATCTTGAATCATAGCATTCTGTCAAATAATTCTTCAAGCCATTATGTCAAACAGTTCACGAACCTTGTCGAAGCTTACACATTTTGCATACATTTCTATCAGGGTAGCTGCAGCTACATCTGACAAAATTCATTTCCAGTGTCCCATTGGGGATGTCCATACGTAAAGTTCCCATTCTCGTATGGCCCGGGAAGATACTGGCAAAGGTTGCAGGGTATGGGTTTACAACTACTAATTGCATTTGGTTGAGATTTGTTGAATCTTTTTCAAGAAATCCATTTTGTGCATATCCTGCAATCAAATAAGTTCCATGCTAGCATACTTCTTTGAGGCATCTGGTCAAACAGTTCATATGCTTCCACATTTTGGATACATGTCTATCAAAGTATTTCCCATTGTAAGATCTGAAAGCTTCGAGTGTGCCGGTTAAGCCCGGCCCTCCTGAATATGCTGTGCATGGCCAATTAACACAAAAAGCAGATGTTTATAGCTACGGAGTGATTGTCCAAGAGATTGTGAGTGGAAAGAAGTGCAGCAAAACTGGACTTCCGCATCCCATGTAGCTTCTTTTGCAATGGGTATGTATGCTTCTTAAATTTATGCCGCAACATATGAAATGAGATTATGTTCAGTACTAATCTGGTGGACATGTTGTAGAATCTATTGGAATTAAAATTATACATACAATAATATAAATTATAATATTAGTTTCTATAATATAAAAATTTATACTGGTGTCGACAAATAAGTGAAATAGGCCAGAATGACCATACAAGTAGAATATTACCGAAAAAAAAATCACCTACAACATCGTGAAGTATCAAAACAGCTAACTAAAAAGTACAATCCGATGTTGATCATCATGAAACTATCTAACTAAAAAGTACAATCCAATGTTGATCATCATGGAGTGTGAAATGTGTCCCAAAGATCGAGTCTAACAATGCCATTTAGAGAATGATCTGCCTTCGAGGCAGACATTGATAGTATCCTTGGGGATGGAACATTGGCATTTGGAGTCGAACACGCGAAGCTGTAAGCTCGCTGAGCTTCAAGAGGGTAGCTAGCAGATATTATTATGTGTTCTTTCTTTAAGTATAATTAAGTGTTTTGATTATTTTCATGTAAATAGTTTCTCTCCTCAATCTACATTCTTATTTTATTGGTGGTTCCGAAAAAAGTCATATGACAATTTGATGTATTGTAGATACACGATGCACCACCAAATCTGGGACTAACTAAATGTCTCTTCCCATATTTTTAGTTTGGTTGAGAAAATGGCGAGGGGGAGGATGGTGAGGCAACAGTAGTGGTTAGAAACTGTCCTGTTTCTTTGGGAAAAATAAATAAATGTCGATAGTCAGGTAGGTGGAAGAGACAAGCTGTGATAGATTTGTACAGAGAGGAGCTAGAAAAGGGGTTTTTGTAAGTTGTTACTCAAGCAGTTCATATAGAGGTATTTTGGCAGACTTAGCAGGGACAAATAAAATGGTTTCTGTAGTTTTCATTTTCGGATAATAGGAGTTCTTTGTAATTTCTGATAATTGTTTGGTATTGCTTATTTTCACTGTATTTTCATTTTTGATTCTGCTATTCTCAATTTCTGTTTGGTATTGCTTACCTATATTTCTCTTCTACTCTGATGTGTTCAACTCTATACCTGGAACAGGATTATTTAATTTCCAGCAATAGATGTTGTTTGCATCAACTTGCATCAATCAAACAAAGATGACCCAAAGGGGAATCCATCTGAACTGAGGAGGAAGATGCAGAAGGAATGCAGGGTCACAGATAAATAGCGGTGAAGAATGGCTTAGAACTTTAGAAGCCATTGAAGCCAAACTACATTCAGATGACTCAAATGCATCTAGGGCAGTAGAACGTTCATTGAGGCTATGTCCAAAAAAGGATCTAAAGTAAAGGTTGAAATTTCAGATTTTAAAGGTTAATTCACCTCAGATTTATGCACAGACTAGGTCCAAGAGTTGAAGAGGTATTTTGAGAGGGAAAACATTGATAAAGATAATTATAAAAGGGTGAAAATTGCAGCTTCAAAATTGAAGTCTTATGATGCTCTGTGCTGGGAGAATTTGTTAAGTTTTAGGAAAGATAGGGAAAGCACAAATCAGGCTGTAGCCCAAGATTTTGAAGCACCTTAAGAGCTAGATTCTTGCCTTCAAGACTATTAGCAAAAACTGTTTAAGGAATTTCCAAACTTAGGACAGAGAGGTCAATTAGTAAAAAGTTATATAGAACAATTCATGATGTTGCAAAACCAAACTAATTTAAAAGAGAAGGCAGAGCAAGAAGCAGATAGGTATGGTAATGTCTTAATGTTTTAGCTTCAAGATTAACTAGCCTTAGTCAGGGTGCCTTGGATGAGGCATATGAACATGCCTTAAAAGCAGAGGGAAAACTAAATTGGAAGAGCAAATGGCAAATAAGATGGGTGATAGCAACTTGAATAAAGAAAAGAAAGTTCCTCCAAAGGAGAAGAGCCCAAGGCAAATGTGAAACCTGACTTTGGAGGAAGGGAGGATTGTAGAGGTAGGGGATGATGACGAGAATCTTTTGGAGATTGGAAGCCCTTAAGATCTCTCATATACAATGAAGCTCACAAAGCTCAAGACTTTCCAATAAATCATAAAAATTCAAAAGGAGCAATGTCAATAGAAGAAGAGGAGCCACAAGCCATTGAACTAGAGGCTGAAACTGAAGAAGATATGATGCTATGAAGGACCTTGGTGGAAGGAAACAGAACACCTACAAACAATGACTGGATAATAACATATTTTAGACTAGATGCAAAGTGTCAAGGAAACGTACACAAAAGTGATAATAGATGGTGGATCAATAGAAAATTCACAGGTACTAAAATGGTACAAAGGTTGAATCTTTCTGGTACTCATAAATCAAAGACCATATAAGATTTCTTGGTCGAAAAAAGATAGAAGTGTGCTCATGGACAAGTCTGGTTTAGTTGCCTTTTATAACAAGCCCTAGGAAGATAAGGTACTCTGTGATGTAGTACCTGTGGATGTTTGCCACTTGTTACTGGGAGAGCCCCGGCAATGTGACAGAAACGTAGTCCACCATGGCAGAGAAAATACTAATGAGATGCAACATGAGGGGAAACAACATATTTGGAAACCCTGTAAAGAATGCTCAACTAAAACATTAGCTCTATCCTTGTTTACGGTGGGCTAGGAGTGAGTTTTTCAGTCTCTAAAGGAGATATTTGATCTTTCTGAGAAAAAGCAATGTCTAGTCAGCAAGAGGTCCCATTAAAAGTGCAGAAATTGCTAAGTCAATATTCAGATTTGACTCGTCAAATTTACCAGCTGATTTGCCTCCTCCATAGGGCATTGCCCATCAAATTCATTTAATTCCACTTGCCAATCTCTCAGATCAAATTGTTTATAGCTTGACTCCTCTAGAGAATGGGGAAATTAGGTACCAAGTTACTGAATTATTGAATAAGGGATTTGTCAGGGAAAGCTAAGTTCATGTGTGGTAGCTTCTTTTCTCTCCCTGAAGAAAAGAATGAAATGGAGGTTATGTATAGGTTCTACAGCCTTTAAAATATCGCTATGAAGTACCAATATCCATTGCCAAGAATGGAAGATATATTAGATTGCATCTCAAGTGTCAATATCTTCTCCAAAATTGGCCTCAAACACAATTATCAATTATCATTGAATTCAAATTCGTAAAGGAGCTGAGTAGAAGATTAGCTTCAAAACCAAGGATGGTTTATATAAGTGGATGGTGATGCTATTTGGCTTGTCCAATGATATGGCTACTTTCATGCGAACAATTAATTCAAGTATTTTCACCTAATTATACCAGGCTTTGAGAAAAAAATTGCAGTAGTGTGATGCATCAAGCTGCCAATCTCCCAAATCAAGTTGCTTATAGATTCGCTCCTCTAGAGAATGAGGAAATGAAGTAGCAAATTACTGAAATATTGGACAGGGGATTTGTAAGAGAAAGCATGAGTCTGTGTGACACACCTACTTTGCTCTCCCCCGAGAAAGGAGGGAAATGGGGGTTATTTATGGACTCTAGAGCCTTTAAAACGTGAAAAACGTGAAAAAGTTCATTGTGAAGCACCAATATCCATTGCCAAGAATGAATGACATATTAGATTGCTTGTCAAGTACCAAGATCTTCTCCAAATGTGATTACCATCAAATTTAGATTCATGAAGGACATAAGTGGAAGACGACCTTCAAAACCAAGGATGGTTTGTATAAGTGGGTAGCGATGCCGCTTGGCTTGTCCAATGCTCCGTCTACCTTCATGTGAACAATGAACCAATTATTTACACTAGATTATAGTGAACATTGAAAAAAAAATTATAATAGAATGTAATGCATCTATAGTAGTTATTTGAGGAGTGTTAAGCCAAGAAGATATACTTGTGATCTTTTTCAGTGAGAAATTGAATGAAGCATTAAAATATTTGAGGCATTGTCTTTTTGATGATTGATAATCAAGCTCTAAAATGCATAAATTCACAAGCTAAGTTGCATGGTATTCCAAACACCATAACTAACGACAGGGATACTAAATTTCTAAGAGACTTTTGGAGTAGCTTCTAGAAGAAAGTGAATGGTAGGTTGCAATATAGTTCAAGATACCCACCCCTAAACGAATAGCCAAACATAGGTGGTATATAGGAGCCTAGGTATCCTATTGAGATGTTTGGTTGATGACAACCCCAAGAAACGCCATTTGGTTCTACCCATAGTTCCATGGAATTTCTTGATGGGGAAACACAAGGATGGGTTTTGGGGATGGGGGGACCACGGACCTAAATTTGGGGACGACGAGGAGAGAGCAAGGGAGTGGCAGTTGGGGGGTGTGGCACTAATACAAATTGAGGTGAATCGAAATCTTCAAGGCAAAACCTGCAATATAACACTTCTGCAAGTGCCCTATGAAAGGCAAACTAGTTTTCACAAAGTTTAAGGTTGCAATCAGTATGCAAAGGCATATGCCATATAGCAAGCGACTAGGTGGTGTCCCTAGTAGAGGTGGCAGAGGTGGTGGTGCTATGAGGGGATGTCTCCCCTAAGTTCCCAAGTCTTAGAAACATCCCCATATAGCAAGGCTTTTTTTTTGGTGAAGGAGGGGGGGTGTGGTCAGGGGAGCGTGTCCCCATGGAACACTGGTTCTACCCCTAATTGAATTTTCTTATAATTCCTAGAATAACAGGTTTATAGGTAAATGTACATTTCAAACTATGCATGCTGTAAATCTTAAAGGAATTGTGGACTTAATTTGATCTACCAGTAAGCCCACAAGTAAACTGAAATGCTACAAATTTTGTAGGGAGCATTCAAGAGATAAATCAACAGGTTTGGCACAAATCATAGGCAATGAATGAATAATATATGAAAAATATTGATTTACATAAGAGGGGGAAATTATTCCTGGAAAGAGATATAGTTAGAGTACATTTGCAGAAGAAGAGGTATTCGCAAGGCACTTACAACAATATATAGCCCAAGGAAATCAGGCCTTGCATGATTTTGAAGAGGATAAATAACAATTCTTATGTGATTGACATTCCTGAGGATTTGGAAATCAGTCCTCTCTCTAATATGACTGACCTTTCTTCACACACTACTAAGACGACTGAATCAACATGACAGGACAAGAACTGGACCTAGTAACTGCCAAAGAAGAAAAGAGAACAGATTGAAAGAGTGTTAGATACCAAATTGGCTCCTACAAAGACCAGGGCATATAAAATATGTTTCGTTAAATGGGAAGGCTTACTGGATTCCTATAATACCTAGATAAGAGAAGCTGAGTTAATTAAATACAACAAAATAACCCCACAATATGACTCTAGACAAGGAGATTCAGAATTTTAGAATGTGGGATGGATGATGCACAACTGAATCTGGGATTAACTAGATATTTTTTCCCGTATTGTTAGTTTGGTTTAGTTTGGTTGAGAAATTGGGGTATATTGGAGGAGAAATTGGGGTATATTGGAGGAGAGAGTGGCGAAGGGGACGTTTTTATCAATATTAGTAGTAGTAGAAAGTACCCTGATTTTCGGAGAAAAACAAACAAGCATCAATACTTTGGTAGATGGTAGAAACTAGCTGTGATAGACCTGTAGAGAGAGGAGCTAAAAGAGAGGTTTTTTATCTGTTGCTAGGCCCATTTAGAGCTACTTTGGACAATTTAGCGAGGAGACAAAAAAAAGCCTTTTGTTGTTTTCATTTTCTGATAGTAAGAGTTCTGTGTTTTTTCCTGATAGTTGTTCAGGTATTGCTTATCTTTACTGTATTTCATTTCTGATACTGGCCTGCTTGACTTTTGTTTGGTATTGCTCATCTACACTGTATTTGTTTTCTATTCTGCTGTTTTCAATCCTGTACGTGCAATAGGGTTATCTAACTTGCAGCAATAGAGGTTGTCTGCATCAAGACAGTACATATAAAAATGGAAGAGCTAATGAGCTCCATAACAATCGGTTTATAAGAACACTTTCTAAAGGTTTTGGAAATGGATTGGCAAGCTAAGGGGTTTGATTGTGAGTGAAATTCTATAATTCAGTCACTTAATAGGTATTCTTCTGGGAAATCTTGGTGCTTAATCCTTGTAGACATGATACTTGATAGTAATGAGAGCTAAAAGAAAGATTCTTTTGAACCAGTACTCATAAAAGTTAAGAGGAAGATTCTTTTGAACCAGTACTCATAAAAGCTAAATCAATGCATTCAACTAGAAAAGCTTAAAAGGCACACCTAAATCCACGTTTTCTTGATCAATAGTTAAAACACAGAATTTGATCACATTCTGCTGAACCTGATTTCCAAGAAAATAGTCGAGTCGCAGGTTTTTAGAACTAAGGAATTAAATTTCAGCTCTTAAGGTTGAAATCTGCAAATGGAAATTTTTGTATGTAATTTTTTGCCCCGCCAATAATCTTCCTATATAGTTTACCTGGGAAATAACAAAATAAACTATTTGATTTCATTTGCAACACTCCCTGATGATGTTAATCTATTTTCGATTGATGCAGGCTTGGAATTCATATGAAACAAACGAGAGCTTGAGCATTGCTGATCCAAAACTGGAGTTAGGTACTCTATCTGAAAACGAGCAAAGAGAAATATTAAGAGTTATACACAATGCTCTTCTTTGCACTCAAGGCTCTCCTACTAAGCGACCATCCATGTAAATGTTGTGTCAATGTTAACAAATGATTTAGAGATTTCAGATGTACCCACTCCACCGGCTTTATTGGATCTTTCAACTGCAACTTGAGAAGCTTCTCGTCACATGGATCCATTAGTTTATCTCTCTTTTCACGCTAAGAGTTATAATTGATCTCCCTATTGATTGGGTTAAATTTGGATGCCACCAAATGAAACATTCCATGTTTGGTTGATGGACTCATCAGATTCACTGTACAAAGTTTTTTAAACACAATAACATAAACACCTGCCCATTTACAGTAAAACAAATGTGAATACACTGGTCACTACCAAATCGAATGGACGGGGAAGGAAGAACTCTTACAAAGTAAAGGATTTGTTTTAAAATTTCAGTATTTCAATATTGATAGTTTCTTTCTTTGTGAACTTAAGATAGTTTATTTCTTCTGTAAATTTAAGGTCTATTCCGGCTTTCTCTCTTGGAGCTTCACACTTAGTCCTTATGCACTGTGGAATTTGTATGATGGTTTAATCAAAAAATTGAAGAATGGAAGAAAGTTGAATCAAAACTCACAGAAAAATCGCGAGTACTCGCGAGCCAGAATGGTCGTGAGTCACTCGCGAAAGAGTTTTGGGTTTCAAACGCAGGGATTTGTACCCTAAAAATAGCGAAAATAACGCCTAAACTCGGCGAAAAAAAATCGCCGGAAGACTGAAAACAAATCAATAACGTATCGGTGAAATTAGGCCCGATTCCTCCCCCGATCTGAATGGAGCAGCCGGTGGCCAAAAATTAGCAGCACTGCGAGTGACTAGAGAAACAGCCTCCCCTTCATTCTCCAAAAAGATTTTTTGCCAATATAAACCCTTGGGTTGCGGACCTAGACCAATCAACCCAACAATCAAGTAAATTTATTGGGTCAGAATTGAACCTTGGATTTACATTAAAAAATTCGAAGTCTAGACAAACCCCTCTTTGTGTCAGTTAATAACTGATTTATTTGTATTTGGAATATATCTAGCAATTGCATTTTGGTGTGCAATGGGCACGTCGAACATAATAGTGGACAAAACATTAAAGAGGGGAGATAGAAGAAAAGTTGAAAAGTCAATTTCATAAATTGACAAAGTATAGTTCATTTATTTTTAAGAAGTTAAAATTGAAATCTTACAAATTGTAGTATATAAGCATAGAAATATAATCAATGACTAATAGTGTTTTCAAAAAAATATGTAGAGAATGCACAATATAATTATAAACATCATGAAATTAAACATAAGGTTTACATTTGAAATTTGTTTGGAATGTCTCGAGCAAATTCATAATTAACATATTTGCATATCTTCCACATCTTCCTCATTTATACCTTTCTTTTGAACACCTCACACAGTGTTGCAAACACCACAAATTTGTTAAATAGAATTATGTAAAACATTTTATAGAACATGATAAAATTGTTAATGTTTTAATGGTAAGTGTTTGGAAAAGGTCCATGTTTGGTATGAAATGTTTTGTAGAAGAAGCTTCCAATGGGTCATCAAAGCTACTTGATGGAAGGTAGGATAGCCCAACAATAAAATAAGATATATAATTTAGTAAGGTGTATGTGTGAACAAACAAGAGTGAAAAAACAATATTGGAATAGTATGGACATACGTGAATTTGTCGAACATCTTGCAAGAATAAATTCTCTTTAAAAGTTAAATATTACTATGTCTCGTTTTAAGTATATTGCATATGTTTATGTATTTCTTTTGTTTAAGCAAAAAAATTAATAGCTTCTATTTTTTGTAGATGTAACAGACTCTGTAAAATTGACATTTATCAAATACATAGTTTGCAATATTTTAGAGTGGTTGAGAAACACTTTCTAAAATGAACCAATATGAATTGGTAGAAGGAAACAAACATACAATAATAAACATTTATAAATTATCTAATTTGTAAAATTTAAGAGTGGTTGAAGCTCAAAGAATCACATTAAATATATATGTCTAAGGAAGTAATAATCTAGGAAATTAGAATACATAATAACGTAGTGAAAGGACGAATGTGGAACATGGACTACTTTTATATGGATGAGAAATCGTTGAATTTAAGAAGAGATTCATTAAATTAACATCTCTTCTAAAAAAACAATCATTTTTGTATATGGTGAAAATGGAAACAACAAAATATATATGAATTAACTAAATGAATTCAACCACAAAACCCTAGCCTAACAACAACAAAGATCCACCATAACATATGAAGATTACCTAAGACAATGCAAATCAAATAAAATCACAAAGATTATACCATCACATGTCCAATAGGGTTTGGATCTCCATTCTTCCTATCTCCATTGATCTTTCTTGATAAATTTGCTCTCAGATTTTATGTGCACAAGAGCTCAACAAAGAACGGAAATGTGGTTGTAAGTAGGATCGCATATGAAGGTTCAAAAGCGTAGTGTAGTCGAATAGTCAATTGATCAGGTAGTTAGGGTTGATAATGAAGGAAGCATCGCCTTATATAGAAGACACTATAAGAAATGGAGGAATGGAGGGATAAGATTGAGAGGTGTAAAAGATAAATAGTCGGCTATGATTAGAGGGTAGGTAGAGAAAATAATAAAATAATGAGAGGGTAGGTAGTATATGAATTAAGAGATGAATGACATGTGTCATAGGTAGAAAAGGTTAATGAATCAATTAAATAAATAAAGATTTATTTAATTAATAGAAGAAGTGGGATCAATTAAATAAATAAGATATTTATTTAATTTAGGAAAATGAGAATTTAAATAAATAAATGTATTTATTTAAATGAGAAATAAGGCTAGAAGAGGATAAATGAATTAATTAAATAAATAAAGATTCATTTAATTAATAGAAGAATTAGGCTAAAGTAATTAAATAAATAAAGATATTTATTTAATTAGATAGGACAATTTTAGGTGTCTACATTTTGCCCCTCTTTGAGACAATGCAGCTTGTCGCATTGTTTCAAAGAAGATAATATGAACTGATACAAAGTTGCCCCAAGATGGGAATGATATGCCCCCTCGAGAGGTTGGATGAAAATGTTTGAAAAGATCATAGACAATCTCTCAATAAGAGAGAAAGGCTAGAATGGACTGACCAGATAGGATAGAGTGACAGAGTCACGGGGTAAAGAAGACTGGCTCGGGAGACAAGGGCTAATGTAGTCTATAAGATAGACTATGAGGGAACACATCCTCATTGTCATCCACACATCCAAGAGATTAGAGTGCAGAGATAGTAGAGAGTAGTCAGCAGCGATGGCATTGGTGCACAGATTCAATCGCGTTTGCCGATTTCAGAGGCCAACAGATGCAGGAGAGCCGGTAAGTACCAAAAAACCTCCTTGTACTTTGCCACATGAAATGTTGTCATAAATGCATGCTAGGTAGAGAAATAAATGTGCGCTAGAAAATGTCAAGTGGGGGTAAAAAATGCTAAGGCGCGTCTGTGTTGGTGTCAAGCGCATCTGGGTAGGATAGGCACGTTTGTGTCTTCAAGGCTGAATCGACAGTTCTGTGATAAACATACGATGTTGATTGGATAAGTTGCTGAGAGGATACACTCAAACAGGTCCTCTAGGGAAGACTAGGGTAGCAGATAGGGCTAGGATTGAAAATTCTGTGATAGAACATACGTTGCCAATTAGAAAACTACTCAAGAGGATACACTCAAGAAGAGGCCCTAGGATAGGATATATCGAGGCACTTTGTGATGAATAGGGAGTACTAATATGAGCAACAATTTGTGATGAACAGTGAGTGCAAATATGGGCAGCACTTTGTGATGAACAGTGAGTGCAAATATGGGCAGCACTTTGTGATGAACAGTGAGTGCAAAAACATGTAGTACTTTGTGATGAACAGGGAGTACCAATAGGATAAATAGCAAGACTTTGTGATGAATAGTAAGTGTCACTAGGATAGAGCGCCATATGATAAATATAAGCACTAGGATAAAAAATAGCATTTTGTGATGAACAGGGAATGCCACTATGATTGACACAGTTGATTTGCTTGACTGCAGGAGGACCTACCTATGTTGGAGTCACGGGAGAGATTCCCATTGTCTCAGAGTTTACGACCAGAGCTGACATTTGAGGATAGAGCAGCGATTGAGGTTATGGGCTTGCGATATATTCTATATGTGCCTGAGTTTCGGGCGAACATGGGATTGCTAACTGCACTTGTTGAGAGATGACATTCAGAGATGTGCACATTTCATTTGCTAATGGGTGAGATGACAATCACCTTAGAGGATGTGTATAGGATTCTGAGGATACCGATCGATGGGGAGTTGATACCCTATGACCAAGCTGGAGACAGGGAGGCATTGAGACGAGTGTTTCGGGATCCGGGATTGGAGATGAGGGCTGGACACGTGGCTTGGGATACCATAACACAGACAAGATTGGCACTACCAGCAGTTTTGGCAGGAGTGATCAGTGGATTCCTCTGTCTGGATAGGGCGACATGAGGGTTGGTTGTGTAGCCATATGTATTTTGACATCATTGTATCATGACACTTATGATTTTTGATATATATATGAGATGATTCATCCTTGTGGCAGCTATATGCATGTGTACCTATGTGATGCTTCTATATGTTTTATGATGCTTATGATATGGATGCAAATATGTACATGAGGAAATGCAATATTTTTGTTCTTTTATGTTTTATATGTTATGCATATGCAAATGTGAATGTATGAAATGCAGATGAATATGATAATGCAAAGAACTATTTACATGATGAGAATGTAAACGGTGCTAACATGTGTTGTGTGCAGGATGTGATGCAATTGTGATATCTATATGTATGTATGAAATGCTTAATATGTGATGATGCAGGTGCAAACTACATGAAATGCAAATATTTTTGGCGTGTCATTATACTTAGTCGTGTGATAGTAGGCTACACGGACTCAAGAAGGATGATGGAAGTCAATGAAGAAAGGGGGATGAAAGATAGAAGATATGGAAGTGAAAGAGCTTCTTGTGCGTTATCATCATTGAGCTTTATTATGGCAAGTAGGTTATGACAATCGAGGCATATGTTCGACCTAGAAAGTCATTGTACCCATTTGCATGGAGATCAGACAATTGCAAACAAGGAATGCCCTAGTTCATACTAAACTCTCAGTGTCCTCATATCCTTGGACAAGTCATAGCATTACTAAGAGACAATCCACAGACAGCAAAGAAAAATAGGTGATGATACCCCATCCTCGCCTTTCTAGTCAAGGACATCTTGGAGATAGAATCTCTAGTCAAAGACATCTCGGAAAAGCTAAAAGACATGTCACCAAAAGATAAAATCAAAATAAAACCAAGACTCGACACCAACATCCACTGTAGTCCTCAAGTTTAGTGTCTCTTGTCACTTGTATAAGTCTATTTGATTGTGGTCACAATGTTTACTTTCACAAAAGGATAGATAGCACTGAACCATAATGTTGTTTGAGTTTGTTGAAAGATTTGATTTGTTGAAACCCATTGTCGCTGTTGTGCCTCACCTGAACTGGCTGAATCCATGAAACTGATACTTTATTTTAGAGAAGATGGAACTTTATTGCGGATTGGCGATGTAAATGTTGCTTTATTACGGATTGTGCGCGAATAGACCAAAGGAAACTAGAAGAAACTGTACTCCTCAAAACATGTGATGCTCTCAGTTCCACACCCATCACTAGACGTAGGATTTGCCTTAGCCACAGATAGGAGATGATTTATTATGGATGGAAAGGGGTGAAAAGGGATGTTTATTATGGATGGCTAACCAATCCTAGGTAGATCAATAACAAGCCATGATGGGAATGGGTAAGTTTATTATGGATGAATAGGTTGTGAGTGTGTGCAAAATGAAAGGATGAAAGTGAATCCTGAAGGAGGGAGGAGCAATGTCTCTACACATGGCGTCGGTGATCCAGTTTTCACCATGGTATTTGCCTAGGGTGCCACCAAAGTGGTTTTCACCATTGGATGAAATGTTTTTTCTTTACTTTTTTTGATTTTTCAAATTTTTTTTTGTGTCACAAGGCGCCTGTTTGCCAAGTTTTCACCAAGTAACGATTTTTTATTTTTATGATTTTTTTGTATTTTTTTTGTATTTTTTTTGTATTTTTTTGTATTTTTTGTATTTTTTTTTTGTATTTTTGAATTAGGATACTCTGAAGAGCTATGTGTAAAACCTACGAAGGTGCATGTTGTTGATAGGATCCTCCAAAGGGTTGCCCTCTGGAGTTGAAAGCTGATATGCACCAGATCCATAGGTTGCTGTGATGATGTAAGGACCAAGCCAATTTTGTTAGAACTTGCCCTTCTTCTCTCTGTCTTGCTGATCTTTAGGATTTTCCTTGAGAACTAAGTCACCTACCTCAAATGTACGAGGCTTCAGCTTATGATTGTAGTTGTGTCGTTCCTTGAATGAATGATGTGTAGCCCGAGTGACTGTCTTCCTTGATAAAGGAACTGAGGTAGAATTACTAGCGTGTGAACTACGTAGGCCCATATACGTGTCACCTAAAGAAGTTTGGGCATCCCTGATAACAAAGTCCTTTGAGGAAGCTCCATTAAAGGTCCATGATGTATCACCAGAAGGGAAAGGATGTGTAGAACAAGTGGATGAGTTATGAAGGCTTATGATTGTGAAAAGAAGTGAAAGTAGGATAGCATGATGGAAACTTAGGATCAACAAGTATGCTTTTTGACTTAAAATTGTAGAACTTTTGCCCCCAGTTATTTTGATATTAGGGGAAATCAACTCTTTCTCTTTTTCCTTTATAGTATTTTTATCCTTGACTTTGATTTTTGTAGAGTCCAGTAGCTTTTGATTTTGATTTGTACTAAAGGACTTCTCTTTAGTTTTGACTTTTAGATTTTTCTTTTCAAAGCTTGATTTTTCATCCCCAGTGAGTAAGGGCTTTTGTAATTCTTGTTGATCCAAGTCTGGAAGTGGAGTGGAAATGGAATAAGTGGATAAAATAGTAAGGCTATGTGAGTTCTCAAGAGCGCTGGCGATACACTCAACAGATTCTTTGTTGGAACCACTCTTAGGACTAATGATATCAAGAGTTGCTTGCACCACTAGAGGAGATTTGCATTCAGACTTAGTAGCCACAACACTAGGTGGTTCATACCCATTTCCTTGGCATTGAAAATTGTTTGTAGGTTGTTCTTGTTGACTGAATACCTTAGGAGATAGTGGGAGTTGATCAACATGAAATATATACTCACCACATCCCATGTCTTTAATCTTGAACTTTTCTTTGATCTCTACTTGTTTTGATGTAGAAGCTTTCAATGATTCTGGATCCACATATGCTGATGAAGGAATAGCTTCTCGATTGGCTGGAATTGTTATTTTTGATCTAGGTCGCAGATTGTTGCAATATATGAATGGATTTGGGTCAGCTTTGACAGTCACTTCAACTCCATTATGAGGAAACTTGATACATCGATGATATGTAGATGGGACTGCGCTCATCTCATGAATCCATGGACGTCCTAGCAATATGTTGTATGTGAGATCTAGGTCTAGGACTTGACAAACCACATCCTTTGTAACTGGCCCAACTCTAAGAGGTAAGGTGACTGTGCCTTTGGATGAACGCTCTTCATCATCATATGCCTTGATGGTAATTTTGTTTGTAGCATTCATAGCTTTTTCAGAATATCCCAATTGTATTATTGTGTTCAAAGTACAAATGTTCAGACCTGCTCCTCCATCTATCAGGACTCGTTTTATTCGATGGTCGTGTAGGAAGGCTTCGATGTGTAAAGGTGCATTATGCGGTTGGCTCACAGAGGCATCGTCAGCTTTGGTGAATGTAAGGAAGTGTGGAACGGAAAGGTATCCCACCATGGCTTGAAACTGGTCCACGTTCAGATCAATGGGGATGGAAGTGTCTCTGAAAGTTTTGTCAAGAATGGATTTATGTACAGGGGATATGCGTAAGAGCTCAAGGATGGAGATAAGCGTGGGTGTCTTCCCTAACTGTTCTACAAGGTCATCCTCAGGTTTGGTTGATGAGGAAGCAATGTTTTTAGCTGGAGCACCTTGCAAAGTGAATTTACCTCGACGAGTTGTAACATTGCATTCAGAGGTAGGTTCGGAAGAAGATCCAATGCCTTTCAAGACGATCTTGGGTCTTTGAGTAAAGTTCTCAAGCGTCTTGTCCTTGATGATAATGGTAGAGACATAATTGTCCATCGAAACGTGATTGATAGTTGAATCATAGTTGTAAGATGCTCTGGTATAGTTGGTTTGGTCATCTGTGGCTTTAGATTTTCCTTCGTCATGCTTTGGGAATGGTTCCTTAAACATCTCATGTTCCTGGTTGGATGAGTGTCCTTCAATCTCAATTTCACCTCTATCAATAAGATCTTGTATGATGTTCTTCAGTAGATGGCAATTTCCTGTTTTATGTCCTTTGCTCTTATTGAATTCACAATACTCATCATCATTCCACCAATTTGGTTTGACCTTTGGCTCATATGGAGGCAAATCTGGAATTTTTATTATCTTGTTTGCCACTAGCTTCTTGAAAACTGACTCAAGTGGTTCTCCCAATGGAGTGTACTTCCTTCATGACTTGGAAATTGTTTGAGTATTCACTTGATTGTTTGTAGAGTTTGATCCAAAAAAAATGATTTTGGGTCGTACTGTATTGGAATCAACAACACCATCATTGACTGTGTTCTTGTTTTTATTCCAAAATCTTGGCTTATCTTTTCCTTTAAAGTCCTCTTTCTTTTCTTTGAATATCTTAATGACTCCTTGTTCAATTAGGACCTTCTCTATTGCTAAACCTTTCTCAATGACGTCCTTGAAGGTGGAAAAACAAGCTTTTCTTAGGTCATAACCAATGTCTTTGTTAACATTTTGGGTGAACATTTCTATTATTTGTTTTTGTGGAATCTCACAAGAGCATCTGCTGGCTAGATTTCTCCATCTTTGTAAGAATGATGAAAAAGATTCTCCATCCTTTTGTTTAGTGTTGCACAAAGTAGTGACTGATATATCTGTCTCTATGTTGTATGAGAAATGTTGGATAAATGCCTCTGCTAAGTCACCCCACGACTTAATTCCAGGTGGGAGGTGGGAGAACCATTCCATAGCTTGATCACCTAAGCTTTGTGGGAATAATCTCATCAAATATGTCTCTTCTGTTGCTACCTCAATGCAGGCTGTGAAAAATTGTCTTATGTGTGCCTTAGGATCCCCTTTTCCTCTATACTTATCAAACTTAGGTGTCACAAAGTGTGTAGGAAAAGGAGGCATTGGAATGCTCTTGTCAAATGGATAAGGACATATGTCTCTCATTGTGTAAGTTGGCTTCGGTGTATTTATATCCTCCATTTTCTTTTGTAAGTCCTTGATTTGCTGTTCCAAAATAATCTTACCGTGGAGACCGACTTCTTGGACCATACCCCATGCCTGAACCAATGTGTGGAGGAGGAGCATGTTGCATATATGGATGATATTGATCATACACATGTTCATATGGAGGAGGTATATAGTGATGTTGCGTATATGGACCACTTGGTATAGAGTCATGTTGAGGAATGGAATATCTGCTTTGTCCATGTATACCATACTCTATAGGAATGTCATGAGTTTTTTCTAGTGTGTTGCCCCCAAATTTGACGCGAGGTTTCCTTGTGTCCAAATTTTGAGCATGCCTTTGAATATCCAATTGCTTTGGTGGTTGATCCTTAGCATTGGTATGTGATTGAGTATATTTTTCTGCATAAGACTTCCATAATGGTCTGCGAAGGTGAGTATCATATGCTTGACCATGTGTGCATGGGACCTTTGGTTTTTGAAACAAAGATGATGGTGATTCAGGCACCATATGTGATCCTCTATTTCCTCCACTATTAGGCCTCCTTTGATCCATGTTGGAGTGAGTTTGTTGCAAAGGTCGATTTTCCATTATTTGAGACATGTCAAAATCATGGGGGATCTTGGCTCCACTTTGTGCCATCACTTGTAAGAAGTATTGTCTATCTCTCCTCATTATTTCCTCAACCAATCGATTGAAATGGGGATCCATAATGGAGTCTTCCACTTCTACTGAATGTACTGAAATGTTGTCCATATTGTCATTGTGTGTATCATTGTTGTTTGTAGTGTCCATGTTCTCAACATTTGGAATGTTTCTATAGGCATCCATGTCAGGTAATGTAGTATGATCATAATTGAAAAAGACATCATTGTCATACTCATAGGCACTCATGTTTGCGGACTCTTGACCCTCTTTAGTTTCTCTCCTAGATTTTTGGGAATGGGTTTCAACCATGAACTAGGTATTGACCAAGATGTGTGAAACTAGATGAAAGATGGAAAGATATGGAAGATCAAGAGTTGTATGAAATGTAAATGAATATGAGGTGTACTTGCAATTTCCAAAGTGTAAGACCAAGTATGTATGTAGTAGAGTAGGTGTGACTTCCAAAGAGATGATAGTTTCTCTTGATGAGGTAAGTTGACCTTGACTCTAAGTAAGACCAAATGAGACCCAAAGGTGATAGACCTTGATGAGGGACCACTTAGAAAAATGTTGTTTGTAATGTGTTGACAAAGCAAGATGAGGACAAGCAAGTGACCTTTGACTCAAGCTTAGACAAATGTGAATATAATGTAAGGTGTAAAGCAATGATGAACTTTGCGAGACCCAAAGGTAGGTTGAATCCTAGATGAAAATATAGAGAAATAACTTAGGAAGCTCAATAAGTCTAAAACTGACTGCTCTTGTTTGTTGGACTGTAAATTTTTCCAATTTTTGAAGTTGTTTGTTGTGACCCAATCTGAATTTTTGACTGCTTTTTGTGACAAGATGACACAATATTGATGAAGACTCAATGTTTAAAAGTGTTTAGACTCAAAATGACTCAAAGAAAAGTGTGTTGTTTTATGTAAAATTGTTTTGCATACACTTGAAGACACAAAAGACACAATGTTTTGATGTTTGGGTCTTGAATGTTTGATTGTTTAAAATAAGACAAGCACAACTCTTATGGTTGGCCAGGACAATAGTTGTTGATCCCACATGAGGCTACGCTATTCAGAGCAGATACTTAGATGCTTGACCCTACTGGCTCCACCCTCGGCACTCACTTCATGGGGCAACCAAGCATCAGTCCCCACGAAAACTCCCCGTGGTGAACTTTGTATCTCTACTAAGAACCGTATGTGCGTGGGCCACTCTAGAGGTCCGACCTCCTGCCCAACAACTAGAAGGATTTTGACTTCTAAAACAAAAAGGTGCTAGTAAGGGCATCCGCTCATGTGGCCATACATGTGGCACTTTCAGCTCTGTAAATACAAAGGGCTCCCAACTAGTAGGGGTTACACCCTACAAATGATCAAACGAGTTTATGGGGAGACATAGTGTCGGTATGAACTAATCAGCACACGTTATCCATAGTTTTCACCATGAATACAGTTGTTTATAGTGGTTCGGAAGAGGTGGGTTTTCCTCGCTACCACTTGGGTCGTTCTCTCCTCACTAATAGTCCTAATGACCACACAGGGAGATAGGCCCTCTAAAGATGAAACAAAAAGAGCCTATTGCTCAAGACATAAAAGACACTAGTTCAATTTTAGTGCACCAATTGAAGTGTTTAATAATCTATGAAAAGAAGGCACACAATAAAGATCAAAACCCTTGCCAAAATTCTGCAACAAATATTTGTTAGTAGTTTTGCAATAATACCCCTCCTGCAAGCACACAAGTTAGGTAAATTTTAGATCCAAAAGACTTTGTGAAATAGGGGCTTTCAACAATGCGGTTTTTTTTTACCAATTAAAAGATCTAATTCATCATAAAAAAAGACCACCTGTAAAATTTCAAGAAATTTCCAGAAATGTAAGAAAATCCAAAAAATTTGCTAATTTGCTCCAAAAAATATTTTTTTATGAAAAATCATAAAAAATTCATATAAAATGCAAAATTGATCCAAAAAATCTTAAATTTTTACTAGACAGTCCTGATGGTCTTTCAAACCTGCATAAAAAAATTCCTGCAACAAATCCAAGCAGTTTGTGAGATATGAGCAAAATAATGCAAAACCCTAATTTTCAAAGATCCAATTTTTGAGGAATTATTTTGCATCAAATTTAAAATAACAAAAAATAGAGTCTGTGTATAAATCAGAGAGCTTTCCAAAAATATAAGAAAATCTGAAAAATTTGCTAATTTGCTCTCAAAATTAATTTTTCATGAAAATATATAACAAATTCACATAAATTTCAAATATGCTCCAAAAAATCTAAAATTTGTACTGAGTATCTTTGATAATTTTCTTGACCTGCAAAAATTGATGCCAAAATTCAAAACCGTTTGTGAGATCTGATCAAAATAATGAAAAACCCTAATTTTTAAAGATCCGATTTTTTAGGAAATATTTTGCATCAAAATTAAAATCACAAACAACAGATACTGTGTATAATTATGAGAGATTTCCAAAAATGTAAGAAAATCCAAAAAATTCGCTCATTTGCTCTCAAAATTAATTTTTTATGAAAATTCATAAAAAATTCATAGAAAATTAAAATATGCTCCAATAGATCTGAATTTTTGTTTGAGAGCTCTTGATACTGTCTTCAACCCGCAAAAACAATTTAGTGTAAAATTTATTAGCCGTTTGTGAGATATGATTGAATCTCTCCAAGATCTTGATTTTGTGTCCAAAACCCTAGCTGCACAAGGTTATTCTCCAAATTGTTTTACAAAACAACAATATATGGTTAGGAAAACCTGCAAAAAACACAGATCTAACAAAAATCCATGTCCCACCGGGCGTGCCAAAATGTATATGGTGAAAATGGAAACAACAATATTGAAAGACTAAATGAAATCAACCACAAAACCCTAGCCTAACAACAACAAAGATCCACCATAACATATGAAGATTACCTAAGACAATGCAAATCAAATAAAATCACAAAGATTATACCATCACATGTCCAATAGGGTTTGGATCTCCATTCTTCCTATCTCCATTGATCTTGCTTGATAAATTTGCTCTCAGATTTTATGTGCACAAGAGCTCAACAAAGAACGGAAATGTGGTTGCAAGTAGGATCGCATATGAAGGTTCAAAAGCATAGTGTAGTCGAATAGTCAATTGATCAGGTAGTTAGGTTTGATAATGAAGGAATCATCCCTTTATATAGAAGACACGATAAGAAATGGAGGGATAAGATTGAGAGGTGTAAAAGATAAATGGTCGGCTATGATTAGAGGGTAGGTAGAGAAAATAATAAAATAATGAGAGGGTAGGTAGTGTATGAATTAAAAGATGAATGGCATGTGTTAGAGGTAGAAAAGGTTAATGAATTAATTAAATAAATAAAGATTTATTTAATTAATAGAAGAAGTGGGATCAATTAAATAAATAAGATATTTATTTAATTTAGGAAAATGGGAATTTAAATAAATAAATGTATTTATTTAAATGAGAAATAAGGCTAGAAGAGGATAAATGAATTAATTAAATAAATACAGATTCATTTAATTAATAAAAGAATTAGGCTAAAGTAATTAAATAAATAAAGATATTTATTTAATTAGATAGGACAATTTTAGGTGTCTACAATTATATATTGTGTCGAAAATTTACATTGATAGATATAGGTAGGTTTAATAGTAGCAAAATAGAAGTTTGTCTATAAGTGTTGGCTATTTACATTGTAAGTAGTTAAAAGACAAGTTTAGGGTTTTTACATTGTAAGTAGTTGAAATAACTAATCACATATTCTTCAAGTACATCTCATAAAAATGGATGATTTTGGAGGCACCCTTAATTGAGTAGAGTTCATCACGAAATAACTCCTTAAGGAAATTGCAAAGCCCCTCTAATTTGATGCAAGTGGGTTGGAATGTTGACACAGTCTCTTGAAGTTTTTTGATGTCCAATTCTTCCACAAGAGGTGTTGTTTGGCATGTAATTTTGAATTTTTGTACAATATAATGGCAAAGACTTGACACAATTGAAGTAAGATTGTGGACATTGGTTCCAAGACATTCTAATTGATTAACAGAAGAACATGTTTCAGCTTCTATAGCCATGACATCTACATTACTATTTGTACGCTTAGCAATTTTCTGACAGGAGTGAAGTAGGAGAAAGGACACATAAAATATAGAGTATACTTATTAAACTATTTTAAAATTTACTAAAATTGTATTTACCAAACAAGTTATATTATGTTAAATGTAATATGATATGAAGTAATAAACAAATATAAGAAATTTGAAGAAAAATTTAGAGTTCGAAATATATAATTAATTATGTATTGATCATAATAATTAGTATTCATCATATTTAAATAATATAGACAACTCTATATAATTTATAATATTTATCTTGATTAATGTACATAATCTAAAGCTTATAGAGAAAATACTAGCCTACCTATTGCACACCAAGGTGTGATTGAAACTAAATAAGGATTGGATTTGAAAGTAAACAACATCAACTTTGATAAATATTTTTGAATAAAATCTTACCTAATTCAACATTTTCACTTAGAAACAATATATTTCATAAATCAACACTGTGACTTTAAAAACAATCTATTTTCTTATTGGATTTATGAAACATTAGTAGCTTTATAATTATATATTAAACTTGTTAATAATTTTTTCTTAATTTAAATTATATTCAATATAAATTAATTATGATAAATTAGTTATACCATCTTAGGGCAAACAATTAAAAGAAAAGGGCATAATTAAATGATGGTGTAGAGTAATTTTTTAAATAGTTTTTAATTTTATTAATATTTGTTTTTAATTGTTACTTATATAAAGTAAATCCATTTTAATTGCCCCTTTCATTTTTCACTCTAGTAAAAAAAAAGTTAAAATCACGTTGCATAAGTATAATTTATTGTTAATGTGTAATTTTTAATATTAAATTTGATATCATTTGATTTTGGTTACCTTGGATTTTTTTTTAAAGTTAATTGATATTAGTTTTTTTTTAAAAGCTAGTGATATTAGTTTTTTAATTATTATTATTTTTAAATATGATATTAGATTTTTAAATTTTGGTGTTGCCTATGTAAAAAGTTGAATAATTTATTTTAACAATTAAATAACAGCAAATTAAAAACTTTTTTTAAATGTAAAGAAAAATAAATAAAATTATTACATATAATAAATATTATTATAATTCAAAAAACAAATTTATTAGAAATACTTTATGAAGTTTTTAATAATTTAAGTCCTACAAAGGGCAAAAAAAAACCAGCAATTAAAAATAATAAATTTAGGTGGAGAAAAAAAAAAAAAAAAACTTACAAAAATTTAGATGTGGCAACTTCTTTAGAATATATCAAACACTGGCATGCAATCCATGTTTGGAGGAGCATGTTAGCCAAGTTTCTTAAGACCATAAAATACTACAGGTGAAAGGAAATAAAAGAGCAAGGAAAGGAAAATTAATCCAAGAAAGTTTATGTTGAAGTAATTGTTACCAAGAGAAAAGCAAAAACCTTGGAGCATCACCCAAATGTGAAGAAGGAGGCACAAAAACTTTTGAAAGGGGAAAAGCAAAGAAAAACCCCTTGTGATATTATGAATGAGGCAATGCCTAAAAATGAGAGAGAGAGAGAGAGAGAGCAAGAAGCTCTTTACAATATTGTCATTAAGAAGAAATGAGAGAGGAGACATCTCTTAAATAGAGATGAGGAGAGGAGTTACAAAGTAACTCCCAAATCTATGAATGCCACCATTCATAAAATGTGTGTGCCATGTGTCCACATCCTCTTATGGAGGAAGTCTAATATTCCTTAATAAAGGAAAATAAAAGAAATGACTTGTCCTCACACATGTACTAGAGGACAAATTACATGTAGGAATTCCAAAGGAATATCCTAAACTAAATAAAAATAAACCTAAGCTAAGTAAAGATTAAATATTCTAACACCCCCCCTTAAGCTTTACTTGGGGAGCTTACATCAAACGCTTCAATGGGTTGCAATCCAAGATTTTTACAATGAAATTGGAACTTTTCTTTACAAAGTGGCTTGGTCAAAATATCTGCAACTTGGTCTTCCCCCTTGCAATAGAGGAGTGAAACTTGCTTGTCTTCAATTTGTTCTCTAATAAAGTGGTGTTGGAGAGCAATGTGTTTTGTCCTTGCATGGAAAACTGGATTTTTAGCCAAGGCAATGGCACTTTGGTTGTCACAATACAATGGAGTTGGTTCGTGTTGAGGTAGACCCAAATCTTCAAGTAGTCTTCTAAGCCACAAGACTTCTTTGGAAGCATTAGTGCATCCTTTGTACTCAGCTTCAGTGGATCCAAGAGAGGTAGATTGTTGCTTTTTACTATTCCAAGAAATTGCTCCTAAACCAACAAAAAAACAATAACCACAAGTAGATTTCCCGTCATTGGGATCTCCACCTAGATCGGAATCAGTAAAACCTTTTAAAGTAAAATCAGAATTTGCATCATAAAACAAACCTACATTAATTGTTCCTTTAATATATCTTAAAATTCTTTTAGCAACTTTAAAGTGTGTTTGTTGAGGTTTAGACATGAATCTAGAAACTAAACCAACACTATAAGCAATATCTGGCCTAGTAAGAGTTAAATAGTTCAAACTTCCAACTAATTGTCTATACAAGGTAGGATCAACAAGAGGAGTTTGCATATCAAGAATTAACTTAGTGCCTAATTCAATAGGAATTGAAACATGATGAGCATCATTCATTTTAAACTTATCTATGAGATCTTGAGCATATTTACTTTGAGATAAGAAAATTCCTTTAGAGGTTTGCCAAATTTGCATTCCTAAGAAATAATGTAGAAGACCTAGATCAGTCATTTGAAATTTTTGATTAAGTTGAAACTTTATATCAGAAATCAAAGTATTGGAACTTGAAGTAAGAATCAAATCATCTACATACAAGATAATAATTATAATATCATCTTCACTATGTTTAATATACAAGTTAGGATCATTTTTACTTCTAATAAAGCCTTGAGAAAGAAAGAATTCATTAATCTTGGAATACCACTCCCTAGGAGATTGCTTTAATCCATAAATTGATTTCTTTAATTTACAAACTAAGTGTGCATTACCTTCTTTAATAAAACCAGGAGGTTGAGACATATAAATTTCCTCATGTAAATCACCATTAAGAAAAGCACTTTTAACATCCATTTGGTGAATAGGCCAATTCATTCTAGAAGCTAAAGCAAGCACAAGTTTAATTGTAGGCATTTTAGCAACAGGAGCAAAAGTTTCAGTATAATCTAAGCCTTCAATTTGAGAAAAACCTCTAGCAACTAATCTAGCTTTAAATTTACTAACTTGATTATTAGCATTCAATTTGGTTTTATAAAGCCACTTGCAAGAAACAAGATTTTTACCATGAGGCAAGGGAACTAAATCCCAAGTTTGGTTAGAAATTAGAGTATCATATTCTTCCTTCATTGCTTTTTGCCAATGTGGTTGATTTTTAGCTTGATCAAATGTTTTAGGATCATTAGAATTCATAATAGTAGTCATTAAAGCATAATTACAATAATTAACTCTCCTAGCTTGAAGTTTATCCATTCTAGCTAAGTATTCATCACTATCTTGAATTAAAGATTTAAACCATTTAGGTCTTCTTTTAGAAGTAATGGATTCATCACTAGAAGAAGAGTCATGAGGAGTAGAGTTATTATTATCACTATCACTAGAAGGAATAGAAAGAGATGCATTAGGAGTAGGGTTAAGAGAAGGAGGTTGGTCCTCCACAAGCACAACTTTGGTTTGACCAAGTTCATCATCCTCCACTTTAGAACAATCATGAATGCCTTTTTCTACAATACAAACATCTCTTGCAACTTTTACCTTGTTAGTAATAGGGTTGTAAACTCTATAACCTTTAGTATTTTCATCATAACCAACAAAAATAAAAGGAGAAGATTTAGCATCTAATTTTTTTCTTTTCTCCTTAGGTTTGTGAACATAAGCTATGGAACCAAAAATTCTTAAATTCTGCAAATTAGGCTTTCTACCAGACCAAGCTTCTTCAAGAGTTTTATCCTTTAAGGCTTTGGTAGGTGTTCTATTAATTAAATAAGTTGCACAAGCCATAGCTTCAGCCCAAAACTTGTAATCCATATTTTTAGCATGCAATAAACATCTAGCCATTTCAACAATTATCCTATGCTTCCGTTCTGCCACACCATTTTGTTGTGGTGTATAAGAAACGGTAAGCTCATGTTTAATTCCAAAAGATTTCAAATAAGCATTAAATGCATTATTGACATATTCTCTTCCATTGTCAGTACGAAGAATCTTAATTTTCGAACCAGATTGCCTTTCTACAAACATATGAAATTCAATAAACACATCAAGCACTTGATCCTTACTATGAAGGAAATATATCCATGTTCTCCTTGAAAAATCATCAACAAAGGTAAGTGCATACCGTGAACCTTGGATGGAGGGATTCTCCATGGGACCCAAGAGATCACTATGAACTAGATGCAATTTAGTATATGCCCTCCAAGATTGACCATGAGGAAAGGGTTCCCTATGCATCTTACCACTCATGCAACCATTGCAAACAATTTGAGAAGGAACAATACTAGGCAATCCATCAACCATATTTGCTTTTTGCATCAATGAAATATAATCAGAATTGAGATGGCCAAGTCTTTCATGCCATATAGTAAAATCAACAGTAGTAAGCAAAGAATACTTTGGAGGAGCAAATTCATAGAACTTGAATAAGTTATCACTATCCATTTTAGCAGTAGCAATAACATGATTAGTGTTTGGATCAATGATATAACATCTGCCCCTATAAAAGTTAATCTTATAATCTTGACAAAGTTTAGGAACTGAAATCAAATTTGATTTTAATTCAGGAACATAAAGAACATCATGTAATTTCCCATTAGGAACATTCACATCACCAATAGCTTCAACTTTACAACTATGATTATTAGCTAATTGAACAAGAATATTAGAAGTATCGGGATGCAAAGATTCAAAACATTCTTTATGAGAAGTAACATGTTGAGATGCACCAGAATCAATAATCCACTCAAGTGGTTGAGAAACATTATAAGTACATGTAAATGCATGACGAGATGAATTTCCATTATTATTACCTTTCTTATAATGAGGTTTATGTTGATTATTTTGATTATTTTGATTCATGGGCTTTTTACCATTTTGTTTCTTAAAACAATTATTAGTAATATGTCCATCTTTCCCACAATATGTGCAATGGGGTCTTGTTTGAGAATTATTCCTTTGATTATTGTACGTATTATTATGAGAATTGTTATGATAGGATTTAGAATGAGATTGATAATTAGAAGATTTGTGATTATTATTATGATTATTATTATGATTATGATTATGTTTATTATTATTGGATCTAAAATTATTATTATGATTTTGATTTTTAGACATAAAAGCATGTTCACTACTTTTAAGAGTACCAAATTGAATTAATTTAGCTTCCTCTTGACGCAATAAATTACGAAAAATATCATATGTTAATTGAGTAGCTAAGCTAGGAATAGCAAGTTGAGCATGAATATTCGTAATAAATTGTTGAAATTGACGAGGAAGACATTTTTTAAGAATAAGATGAATTAAACGTAAATTAGCTAGAGTAACTCCTAAACCAGTTAATTGACTATTAACAGAATCAAACTTTAATAAGAATTCATCCATAGTTTTAAAATCCGTATACCTTAGATCTTCAAGTTGATCTTGAAGTTGAATTTTTCGGGATTCATTTGAGCTATCATAAGTTGTTTTTAAAATTTCCCAAGCTTCATGCGCTTTTGTACAATTTCCAATTAAAACATACAAATCAGGAACCATTGAAATACCAATTAAACCAAGTGCTTCCTCATTTTGAGCCTTCCATCTATCTAGGTTGGCCTGAGGAGCAAATGTAGCGGGTTCAAATGTTTTATCAGTCGCAACATCCAAAAGGTGTTTGAAATGAAAAATAAACGAGATATGTGTTTTCCATGAATGATAATTGGAACTATTTAATTTAATTTCCGGAATTAATGTAGACATGATAGCAAAATAATGAACAAATTATGCTTAATATTGAAAAAAAAAATACCCCCTTAGATTAAAAAACGAAAAAAAACTTCTTAATTAAAACTCAATAATAACTATTAAAAACAGCAACAAATTTTTAAAACCTTATTTATCAAAAAAAATGTTATTTTCTAATATTCAATAACAAATTTAAGTTTAAAAAGTCTTTGACAAAAGAAACTTAAGACTTTTATTTAAAAAACTTTAATTATTTTAAAGAAAAAAATTTTTTAATAAAAAAACCTTTATATGAAAAAAAAATAAAATAAAATTGATTAAAAACTTTGAAAATGGGTATTAAAACTTGAAAAGCTTAAATGAAATTTAAACTAAGCTTATTTGGTTAGAAAACTTTTATTAAAAAAGTTTAAAACATTTAATAAAAAAGGAAAAGATTTATTTCACACAGACTGAGAACACAGACTGAGAACAGACTGAGAACAGATTGTAAACAGAGGCGACGATGCACAGACAATGATATAGATGACAAACTTAGTAACTGACGGATAGCAAATATATGATTACATGAAAGTTATTGAAACTGATACTGAAGAAGCATCCCAGCGCAAAAAATCTGAGGACCCCCAAAAAAACGCTTGCAAAATAACAGATATCAAGCTTTGAACACTTTAACACAGGTTTGAGAGACGTTGAATGCAAGACGCAGGTGCAAAGAAAGGCCGAGGGTATGGAAGAAGGAGAGCTTTATAAAAACAGAGACAAAGATAGTTTGCTTAAATAGTTTGTCCGAGTGTTCTAAGGAGCCAGACTTAGGCTCTGGTCCGAAAGCCTGAAAAAAAAAGTTGGTAGAGCGGAGGACTGAAGTGGGAAACAAAATCCCTAAGAAATCCTTAGGTCGCTGGTTCGAAAGCCTTCAGTAGATCGATTTTTAAGAATAGAGGGAGAGAACAGCTTGAATCGGCAAAGAATGTGAGGACAGTGTTTGTTTTAGGGAAAACTACACTGAAAACCGGTAAGAGGACTGGAGTTTTTAAGAATAGAGGGAGAGAACAGCTTGAATCGGCCAAGCAAGACAAGAAGAAGAAGCCCAGAGGCCGTGGAGCACTTCTCCGGAGTTTTAGAATCCTTGAGAATGGAAATAGATGATATAAGTGAGTCAACAGGCAAGAATGTGAGAACTTTACCAGATGAACTTCAAGGTTCTTTACAGGCTGCGTATAAACGTTACAACAATTATCTGGATGCTTGTAAACAATTATATCAAGCAAAGCATAGCCTGCAGCTTAGTTTGTTCTAAAAAGTTAAAACATTTTTCTGAGTAACTGGAATGTCACAATAAACTATGAACTGAACATCATATAAAAACTTGGTATAGTTTAGTATGTCCTATCAAAGAAGAGATAAGATATCTCTCTTTAACTTCACTGAAAATGGGTCTTTTAATCTTGCTCTATTATAAAAATTTACCAGTGAAATGCCGAGATTATTCAAACCGTAAATCTCTCTTTACAAGATACAAATCACATGTTGAATTTCCTTATAGCGAACAAAATGAATGCAAACTCTTTTAATGAATCAAAAAACACTTTGGACAAAGATGAAATAGATCAATAGATATTAAAAAAAAGTTAGTATTCTGTGAATGAGGTTAGAAAATGAGAAAATTTGATAACAAAATCCTGCAAGGAAGCTTAAATTTCTTTTTTTTTAATCAAAAAAGCTTGCAAGTAAACAAAATGTAAGAACCTGCAATATGAATCAGAGAAACAACTTTATGAAGAAACTGTTTTGGCGGCAAGCCTTCCAAAACAAATGAATATGAAATCTAAAGTATGCAGGAAAAGAAGTTAGCACCAGAGTTTTGGCGACAAGCCTTCCAAAACTTTAAAAATAATTAAATTTAAACTAGAAAGAAGGAACTTTGGCGGCAAGCCTTCCAAAGCCCTTTTTTAATAAAAAACTAGAATAAAAGATTAAACCTGCAGGAAAACTTGTTAACAAGTTTGAAAAAAAAGTTAAAATCTGAAACCAAAAACTGCACAATAGAAAATATTAGAAAAAAACTTCTTCTCCTCTCAAGAATGCCTCCAACAAGGTGAACTCCACAGAATGGTAACCTTCATCAATGTCAACTTAAAACAAGGATTAGAAACCTGCTCTAATACCATGAAAGGAAATAAAAGAGCAAGGAAAGGAAAATTAATCCAAGAAAGTTTATGTTGAAGTAATTGTTACCAAGAGAAAAGCAAAAACCTTGGAGCATCACCCAAATGTGAAGAAGGAGGCACAAGAACTTTTGAAAGGGGAAAAGCAAAGAAAAACCCCTTGTGATATTATGAATGAGGCAATGCCTAAAAATGAGAGAGAGAGAGAGAGCAAGAAGCTCTTTACAATATTGTCATTAAGAAGAAATGAGAGAGGAGACATCTCTTAAATAGAGATGAGGAGAGGAGTTACAAAGTAACTCCCAAATCTATGAATGCCACCATTCATAAAATGTGTGTGCCATAAATTCCTTAATAAAGGAAAATAAAAGAAATGACTTGTCCTCACACATGTACTAGAGGACAAACTACATGTAGGAATTCCAAAGGAATATCCTAAACTAAATAAAAATAAACCTAAGCTAAGTAAAGATTAAATATTCTAACAACAGGGAAAAGTTTATAGTGTTGTCATGATATATTTCAATCAAAGTTTGGAATAGTACATATAGATGGGGTGAAATTAAAACAATATGAATGTCTTCCTATTAGATATTATAAGCATTTTTACTCTAGATTTGCAACTTCTAAAGATAGGGTTTGAACACTAAATGAATGCATAGTGTAGGCTATGTAGCATACAAAATATATATTCAAGATTTCAGTAAATGGATGCCTAAGATTTTAGTAAATGGAATGGTTATTTTTTAAGTGATTTATTTTTTATTTTTTTGGTGTTATGATCCTCTTTTATGCAAATCTTTCTGAATTAATCTGAATGTACAAGCTTCTTTAGTGTATAAGTGAGAACCCTAATTGACTTTCATTCCATTGAATTGCTAAGGTAATTTTGAAATGTTTACCAGTTGCTCTAATTCAAGATTTTGGTGACCAGTTCCTTAAAATTGTGATGTTTGTAGGATATTTGTTTAAATTTATTTTCATGGCAGCTATGGAGAAACCAACATAATCATTAAGGATGTGGAGCTTGGGAATTCACAATCTTCTATTGGTAGTGGAGACTTAAAATGAGCACAACCGAAAAAAAAAATTGGATGGCACAAAATAAGAATGGGCCCATTGTTTGGAAAAAAAATTTCAAGTTGTTGTGTATAGAAGACAATTATGTTTTTGTTGTTCTGTGTCATTTTCTATCTAATTCATGTTCAAGATTGTAGGCATTGAAAGTTCACATTATACTCATATAAGGCTTTAGGTTATTTCAACCAAAGCCAAGCTAAGTTGTAGTTGTTTGCTAATTGACTATGCTAGGGGTCCATTCAATTTATTTTTATATTTTTGAACTTCAAAAATAAATACTAGAGCAATACAGTAAGCAATATAGTAAATATGAAGGAAATTTGACAGTATCTTGTCATGAACAAGCATAGAGACTATTAGTTAATAGTCATGAAAAATACCTGTGTGATGACAAAGTGAAACAACGACAGTAACTTGGAAGCAAGAATGCAAAGTTGGAAACAATATGCATATAAATTACATTAGAAATGAACATTATAGTTTATAGGAAGATGAATTGAGCATGATAGTGTTATGGGCATGAAACATAACTGTTTGATGATACTTTGAAAATGCACAGAATTACAAGTGAAATTAGTAAAGGATAACAATAAGGAAAACAAGATATTTCTAGGGCTCCCAGGTTGGTCAGGCATCCACCTTGAATGCAAATTAAAGCACCCATCTTTGCAAATCACATCTCTTTAAATGAACAATCAATTGTGTTTTTTCCGAGCAAAACAATCTATTACTATGATAGATTTGTGCCATAATGACGGTGATTCATTTTGTACTTCATTGTGTGGATTCATTTCGCAAAGTGCAATATAGGTACATCACAATGTACAGTGTTGTTATATTGAGCCTAATCACAATGTAATCATAATGTAATCAGTTTTTGATTTACTGATAATAATATTGGACTTTCTGTTTGGTGGATGTAGCTCGAGATTGGGTGAACCACATTAAATATTGTCTCTTTCCTATTATTATGTTTGTGTTTCTATTCTAGTGTTTAATATTTATCTACATATAATTGATATTTTTTGCTTGCAATTCCTAACATACAGGGACATTGGTTGACGGAATTTGGATGAGCCATTTCTTTTTAAACATCTTAAAGATTTATTGTATTGCCTTGTCCACATTCTTTGACAGGTGAGGATTGTCCTACTATGATGAAAGATTGTCCACATGTTGTGACAGGTGAGGATTGTCCTTAATACGCGAAAAAATTGTCCACATGTCGTGAAGAATGCAAAGAACGAAGGAATTTAATAATATCTATTTAACATAATAGATGGCCACTTCCACCATTAAGTCTAATAAATATGGCACATTTTGATTGTGTAGGGTTCAGATGACTGCAATCATCTTGCACTACATGAGGGACGATATAAACCATCAATGGTAAAAATGAGGTTGCCCATCTTAGATAGGAGATGACAACATTATGTCACACTTTGCAAAGGACAAAAGATCAACGATGCAAACATTTTCAATCATCTTGCAAGGGCTTTTGTAAGTTGTAGCCATTGATTTTGAAAAATAGCTTTGTCCATTTCAAATAAGAGATGCCTTTGGCATAATAAAAATGAAATAGTTTGTATTTTTTAATGAAATTTTGCTTCAAAGATTGAGGTGCTCTTATGCCACCAAATTTGTTAATGGTGTCATCCCATCTCATTGTTGAAGGTCTATAAGGTATACCTTCAACAAAACTCAAGCCATAGTCAAGACTTCTAGTCTTATCTTAAGGTATTAGGGATATAAACTTAATGAGACTTCTTAATGATTTTTTGGTGAGCTATTTAACTTCACTGATAATTTGATTTTAGAATCTTCATATAAAAATCCAACCATGAGAGAACTATTTTTACAAGATAACATCAAAATATACACATACAATAACCATATTTGAATAGTAGTAAATTGGTTAAGTTCATTGAACTACGGTACCATGAAATTAAACACCACAATGATGAATCATAACCGGATACTTGACGAAGAATGTGAATTGTAAAGGTCATGTGTACCATCTTGGTTGCCAACATTCCCTTTTTAGCATCCTTGTGGGATGCAACAAACCTAATCAGGTGAACCATTTCCATGTCTACCCAAAGCAATTGGATCGACAAGTTATCCTAGGAACAATCCTAGAAGGACCCAAGTCATAGGCTTAAATTGTGATTGGTTTAATCAAGGCTCAACTGTGAAGAGGATTTGGTGTATTCCATACTGCATTAAGGTTCATCCTCAACACAATGGGTTTAAGTACAAGGAGTTCCCAATCCATATCAAGAGAGGAACTCACTCCCACCCCATTCTAGTGCATCTCAATAGAAAATGAATTTTGATGCATTGTGCATCAAATCATGATTCCATCTTTTTCTTGGTGTTTTGTATTGATCAAGATGAAAGTAACTACTAAGGTCAAGTACACATTGATCAATTGGGTAGAGGATTCATTGTATCTCATACTACATTGAGGATACACCCTCCATCCCAAAGTTCATATGGGATCAAGAGAGAATTCTTAAGTAGTGAACCTCCCTAGTCTAATGGATTCCAACTTTAATTACTTATAGACCATTGACGACAAGTTTATCTGCCAAAGAAGTAGCTTCTAACCTAAACCATTCAGTGACCTTAGTGATATTGTCAACCCTCTTCTTCCTAGTTTTAGATAGCACTTGGCATCGTTCACCTTCATGCTTTAGGTGTTTTCCTACCGACCCTCCTAATACAATAGTTAGCTCTAGTTATCATTAAATACAAAGTGGATAACTACCTATGCAATCATTACCATATCACATCCAAGGTAGAGTCCTTAACAAACTTCATGTTTATGAACTAGGTTAATGCCAACTAATCCTTAGCATAAACTCATACACCAATCATTGGCACAATCCAATGATTTTTTGTCACTTCTCAAATATCCTACAAGTTCAGACTTGGGTCATATCTAGCCCAAGGCTTACTGGCATAATAAGTAGCAATTGACTCAACAGAACAACCATTCTGAGATAGGTGGTGAATGATAATAGCTAAGTATTTTATAGCCTTCTAGACACACATTGACCAAGAGAAATAATTAACCTATCCCTTACTAACTTGAGGTACAAGTGCACCCTTTGCCAAAGGACTACCTATGTACTTGCTTTCAAATGAGATTGAATTGACACAGTTCTCCTCACAAGTTTTCTCAAAGGATACCTACACATAGGTTCCTATAACCAATGTTTTATTAATTATTGTGTCTTACTTCAAGCCAGTTTTCTCAACCAAATGAGATTGAAGTCACACAGTTCTCCTCACAAGTTTTCTAAAAGGATACCTACACATAGGTTCCTATAACCAATGTTTTATTAATTAACCTGCCTCTTACTAACTTGAGGTACAAGTGCACCCTTTGCCAAAGGACTACCTATGTACTTGCTTTCAAATGAGATTGAAGTCACATAGTACTCCTCACAAGTTTTCTCAAAGGATACCTATACATAGGTTCCTATAACCAATATTTTATTAATTACTGTGTCTTACACTTGGGATTCTTTTAAATGATTCCCAATCACTAATAGCGCGTAATGACAAGTGCAAAATTTTGGCTCTATTTCCAATTTAGCAAGCCTAAATTATAACACTTCCATCTAAGGACATTAGGATCTCTAATTAGACCTCACCACTAATATTTATCCTAATTTAATGTGAGCATCCCAAAACCCTTACAAATACATATTGAGGATATCTAAAACATTTTCTTATGTGGAGAATCAAGTTTCTTGGTGTGCTTGGTTTTCATAGGGATTCAACAACATTTACTCCCAAAGATTACAATCGAAATCATTATTTTATAATTATTTGAAATGGGAAGGTAACTAGAACTAATGGATTGAATATTTTTATGATGCCACGTGCTAAAGATTTGCAAAGTGATGTTCTTAAGAAAACAAGGGGATTTTATATTGACTTCACAATGCTGCTTAAAAATGATTATTATATTAGCATGTATCATCATTTATTTTTATGCATTCTATTTTTTTGCAATCATGACCCAATTTGCGAGGTGGAGAACACTATCGGTTCAAGCACTTACCACAAAGGTTTGAGATTCTTTAAAAGCAATTTTTTTATCTCCAACAGTCAAGGTTCCATGGAAAAGAAATTTGGAGGTCAACCCAAAAACTTCTCCTAATGTTATCATAAAACCAAGCTCTTCTTTGAGTTTGTTCAAAACCAGATCCACTAGGACCCTTAATTCTTCACCTTAGAAGGATGTTGTTGTGGGTCTTTTCATCCTTTAAAATAGCCATTTGATGACTCATATTACAAGAAAGGCACTTGCACATATTTATGTTGGAAATCTCAAAAACCCCAAAGCTAAGAAGGATATAGAAAGCTTTGTTTAGTTTATTGATGAGGAAGACACGTCTATCAGGGAGGAAGGGTTTATCCCCAAGAAAAATTTGGAAGCCAAGCAAGTGGACGATAAGGTGGCCATTACTCATATATTACTTCAAAACTGATATGGGTTTTCATTTTTGCTCATGTTTTGTTTCATAATAATGTAATATTCCAACATGCAAACATGAAGATTGAACATGCAAGATGAACAATATATATTTTCAAGAAAATCAATCAATGAAATACAAAGAATCTAAATAAGCCAATGGTATTCTTTGATATAGAAATGCATTGTTGTCTACAAATAAATGTTGTTGTTACAAATCAAAAAATGCCTAATACCATCAAGTAACACACACTCGATGAAAACTGATTAGTGATGTGCAACTGTGAATCTTGAGATGAATTCACCAAGTCGACTGATCTAGGTTTTCGTAAAAATAGCCAAAACCTCTAGGGTTTTCATCCTAGGGTTTACTGAACCTGCAAGATAAATCTCTCAAGCTCTCAAGGAAAAGTTTCTTTGTAAATAACAACTCAATAATGAATCCTCATTTCACTTTTTCCTCCTTTTATAATACTTTTCCTTTTCAAAAGTAATACTTTATTTTATTTCTTTCTTTTTTTAACGTTTCCCTCCATCTAGTGACTTTACTTTATAATTTGTCATTGACATTATCATTGAGTCACTTTATAAAATAAATTATGACCAGCTACTAAATAATTAAATATAAATAATCCCAAGGAATTGGGACTTGTTAACATTTAATTATTTTATTTTAATTAACCCACAGGAATAACATAGGCTAAGAATCTCCTCTAAGTGATCACTCAAAGAAAGGGGACATTACAGTCCTTCCTTCTCAAAGATTGCTTGCCCACAAGCAATTGCAAACCTGGATAATGTAAAGTATCATCCAATGGCAAGTATTCTCCAACATTAATATGGAGAATGATCTCATAGGGATGTGAAACATAGCTATCCATGGGAATGCTCCACTTGGATCCTACAAACAAAAAGGCCATCCACCTTTCCAAATATCTATAATATCCTATTGCTGTAAATTGATTTTAGGTGGAATGTCCAACTACCACAACGCTACCTCTCTAACATGTATCCCAAAATAGTGATAAACCCAAAGAAGCAAAATAGAAGTCCTACTAGATTTGGCCCCTTCCAAAGTAGGGAGCATCTATTACCAACTATTCATCCTAATTTTATTCATTAAACACAACATCAAGTCATCAACAAGTAGGCTGAATGCAAAGGAGTATGCATGCCACATTGGGTAATTACAATGGAATGCATGAACAGGCTCCAACAAAGGTACTGAACCAGCTATAGGACTCCATTTTTGACTATATGTATACAGAGACACACAACATGAAGCATGAAATGTAAGGTTTGCATCATTAAGTGTAGGTGATGTACCAGACCCAAGTAAGGCATACTCATCATGCTCTCCCCTTGTGTTAACTTCATTAACAACCTCAGTGATAGTGGGGCTACTGGTATCACAAGATATTGTATCATCACTTTTAGATTCACTAGTCACAATAAAGTATGGTTCACCTTGTTTATCTCTTTAGGAGACATGATCTCTATCCAGAAGTAACTATAAGAAAATTGCTTTAACCCCTCCTAGTGCAAGCCTAATTGTTTGTAAGCTTGACATTGAAATTGTTGGAATGAACTGGAGGAAAATTGAGAGGGAGGGGGTGAATTAGTTTTCCACAAGTTAAAAAATTATTACAGATTATGAACCTTCTACTGGAGCAAAATAAGAACAACACAGTGAAAGATAAACTGTGAGAGTACACAACACACAACACCAATATTTTTACGTGGAAAACCCGATGAAGGGAAAAACCACGGTAGGAAACCCTACCCATAGTCAGATAATACTTTTGCAGTAGTATGTGAAAATATTACAATGGGGACTACACTTGCAGTTAGGCCAACAATCTAGAGGACACTCCTCAACACAAACAATGAACTATAATCCGAAGGAAATGAACTGTGAAAGTACCATCTCTAATGCTTGGTTACAATTTCGGTTAAGCAGAGTTGTCTGCCTTGCAACACCAAACTCTCCATAACACTTCGTTGAATGATATATCCTTGTTTGCACATTTACCTCTCTCTGATAATGCAGACAAAATATCGACACTCAAATTACATAAACATATCACCTATATATACAAATCATCAACCTTGATAACAAGGTCAGTTAAATCCTCAACCCTCAACTCATAATTACAAAAATTACATCACACAATACAAAGATCGACCACCAGACCAATATAATGATTTGCATTACATAGCATGAACCTAATTCAAATTTCCAAACAATTGCATCCACCGAAAATCCCGCCAAGATGAACCGCAACACGTTACACCAACTGGGAAAAGCCCTCAGTGTCAATAACACAAAATATCCAATCGAACCCAAATAGGATCACAAAATATTCATGCTAGCCAATGTGAAGCCACCAAACAATTAAGACATGATCAAGAACACCTTCAGCATGCTAAGAACCATTTCTAGAAGCCAGATCAAAATCACTTAACCATTTCATCAAATATCATCAACCGTGACCAAGAACAACAACCAAAAAATTAGAACATAATCAACAGCTTCTGGAGCACCAAATCATGAACCAACTGAATATGACATGCATATAATCATCATGAACATCCTACCAAAACTGAATCCAACAATCTGAACATACTAGAGCAGAATCTTTGATAACCTCTGCCAAAACCATGTCCAATTGGAGCAGGTCAACAACCAACTAGAGTAGTGTTGACATCAATGAGAACACATAATCAATTCCTATATAATTCCAACAATGTCCCCCTTTGGCATTGATGGAAACACTGAATGTGAAAACATCCAAGTGCCAAGGAATACCAACAAACACCAAGAAACGACAAAAATCTCCCCCCCAAACGAGAATATGATTTTCTATTTTTCACATGGACATCTCTCCCCCTTTGACATCAATGACAAAGGGTTGAACCAATTAGCTAACTATTCTACCTAAGTAGAAGCACCATCTCATCAACCCAAATCAGAAGATATTTTTGATAAACTCACCGGATTGATGCATCTCTGCATCTCTTCTAAAGGGGTGGTGACCCCCAATTGATTTATGATATATTCAAAAGTATCTTTAGGAAATGGTTTTGTTATAATATCTACAATCTGTTCCTAAGTGGGCACATATACAAATCTAACTTCCTTTGCTTCAACCTTTTCTTTCAAGAAATTATATCTTATAGGTATGTGTTTTGACTTGGAATCAAATACCGGATTCTTTGACATATCAATAGTAGTTGTATTGTCACAACAAATAACAATAGGCTCATCATAATTTACCCTTATTTCCTTCAAATTTTGTTTCATCCATAATATCTAAGTACAATTCATTGCAGTAGCTACATATTAAACTTCAACAGTAGAGAATGAAGTGCATGATTATTTTTTGCTAAGCCATGAGACTAACTTCTTCCCAAGAAAGAATACACCACCTATAGTTCTCTTCTAGTCATCAACATCTCCTACCCAATCTAAGTCTATATAGGCACATAATCTGAAATCATCATCCTTCGAATACCCGAACCCATAATCTGTTATTCCTTTCAAATATCTGAAAAATCCTTTTAACAACAATGTCATGATTTTCTCTTGGATCAAACTAGAATCTAGAAGCAATGGAAACAACATTCATTATATCCGGTCTGGTCTGAGTTAAGTATAGTAGTCCACCAATCATTGATTTGTATCTAGATGAGTTCACTCTAGGAGATTCCTTAGTCTTCGACAGTTTGCAACTGGTTATCATAGGTGTTCCAACTGATTTTGAGTTTTCAAGTCCAAATTTTTTTAGCAGTTCTTTCACATATTTAGTTTGATAAATAAAAATACCTTTATCAGTCTGAGTGATCTGTAGACCTTTTCTAAATTTGAGCTTCAAAAGATGTTTATCCAATCTAGCATACCAGGCTCTAGGGGCTTGTTTCAATCCATGTAAGGCTTTCCTCGATCTACAAACCATGTCCTTGTCCTCTGATAGTGAAAATCCATCAGGATGCTCAATGTAGACCAAGAATAGCAACCGGAAAACTAGAACATAATCAATAGCTTTCAGAGAATCAAATCACAAACCAACTGAATATGACATGCATATAATCATCATGAATATCCTACCAAAACTGAATCCAAAATTCTGAACATACCAGAGCAGAATCTCCGATAACCTCTGCCAAAACTATGTCCAATCGGAGCAGTGTTGACAACACATAATCAATTCCTGCATAATGCCAACATAAACTCCATCCTTAGGCTTGTGTTGTATGAGATACTCAATGAATTTTTCAATCTTATCAAACAAGCCTAAGGCTTGAGCAACTGCCTCCCCTGTTGGGTACATACTTTCAAAAACTACACCAAGAGGTGAAATCTGCTGAAACTTATTTGCATTTCATATTGAAGTCTTAGCCTGAAGGTTGCAAGTTGTATCATCATGTGATTTCATTCCCTCCACTTTTTCAAGTGCCAATTCTTGGAGTCTTTCCTCATCCATGTTACTAATAGGGTATACCACCTTGTCTTCTAGTGTTGATTTGAGATCAACAACATGCTCAATAGCTAATTCAGATGGGGTATTTATCTCAAGGTAACTATCGCCAACTTCACAAGAGCATGTCTTTGTTGGGATTTCACCATTAGATGCATCAACTTCTTCACTCCCTTTTCCCATCTTCTCATCCTCCTATTGAGTTTGTTGCCCATCTGAAAGGGTTGCTCCAAGAGGCATATTTTTTGTAGAATGCACTAGACTTAGCTTCAAACAATGCTCCTCCCTCTGAGTTTTAGGTTCTTGAAGAGCTACTAGAGCAGCCTCCAAGGAATCCTTGGTGTCCATAAGCTTGAAGATTACCTTATTCTCTTCCTATTGTCACAAGGGATTGCACCTAACGCCAAACCTATGAGAATTCAACAAATAGGACTACTTTTAGGTTGTGGGAATCCTATGGTGAATGTCGGCCTCCAGATAAAGAGTTGGTTCCTTCTAGATATCACTTAAGCTGCTTGCCTTGTTAGGAAAAGGGATAACAAGTATGCATATGAAATCAAAACTACAACTACTTGAGGTGATGCACTAGAATGCTTGGAATGATTACAACGGGACCAATTCAAGACTTCCTTATTCACAATCTATTCAAACTTAAAGGACCATCTCAGATTTGCATAGATGATGAAATTCATACAATAACAAAGTCTAAAACAAGATTTTGCACAACATATAACCTGGTCAACTTTAAGAAACTTTCTTGAAACATAGTAAAGATGCATAGAAATTAAAGGTTTCATTCTAAACCACAATAAATCTCATGATTACATACAATACTATGAAATTGATACAAGAGAACATGAAGGAAGAGCGTCAACTTTTATTGATCTTGAAGAATCTAATTACAAAGATTGGAAACAACTCTTAAAATCTTTATAAAATGCCTCCATATGTGTTTTGCATCTAATTACATTTAAGAAAATGCTCAGAGAAGGACCCTTTTGAAGTTGAGAAATGGGGTATATGAAGTAAAATCAAAAGTTCTTCCATGCTTCCTTGTTGATCTGGATGGTAATTGTTGAAGGCATGCTGATATGGCTCCAAGAATTGCTCTTGAATTGTTGATTAAGCTCAAAGAAAGTGGATCAATTCCTTGTGGTTGTACATGAGAGAAAATCCCATGAAAAGAGGGTCAAAACTGAGTGAAACAAGTTGTTCTTGGCTTGAAAATTCATCTTTACTAATATATAATCCATTTAGGCTTCCAAATTAGGTGTAGACTTTCTCACCAAGCCTTAGAATCCTCCCAAAAATGTGGATCTTATTCATGGATGACGCCCTATCACTAGAAACTTGCCTAAAAAGGGGATTATAGCTGAAGTAACTTAGTTAGTAATGCTCTCAAAATTGCCCTTAACTCATATATTTGTCATGTGGGCTTTTTAATATTGTTGTAAAATTTTCAAAACTTACTCCTTTTAAGGCCTAAAATCAAGCATGGGTAAAACCCAACCTTTCTAGGCCTCAAAACTAATCTTTGGACTAAGAGGTACATTGTGACTGCCCTATACTTAGGTAAGATGCTACCATTGTTATTCTATGTATGAATCATGTTATTCTTGTACTTATTGGTCTTAGACTCTTAATGCATCATAACACTATCTTTATAATAATTCACTGTGTATTGCCCCTTCCTTATCATCTTCATGACAAGAATTTTAGGATCTTATCACTGTTTATCAGCAGATCTAACTTCTTTGTATCCTTTTTCAATGTTGTATCATTGTATTTTTACCACTGAATTTTGCATTGCTTTTGATTGTACTTTACATTCTCCCATGACTATGAACTCTTGGCATTAACCTATAGGCTTCTTTGACATGATCATTATGACTGGGTTTTTGGATTCCAAGGTCTCTTGTACTTTTCCTTAATATGTTTTTAGACCTCGGACTATCTCTATTTTGATGCATTGATGATCTTATTTGGTTGGGATCATAAATTTTTCATTGCTGCTCTAACCTTTTATATAGATGCTCCTTTAGGAATAATGCTCACTATGGTTGCATTAAGGTCTTTTATGCTTCTCCCTAAAGTGCTCATGTTGATCCATTTCATGGATTTGAGTCTTTCCTCTATGACTATAATGTCTTTAATGGACTGTTATAAAAAATGTGAATATGGTCTTCACTGAGACACTTGTCAAACCCAATCATGGATTTAATGACTGCAAGTCTTTTGTTTGAGGTTTGTTTTCATTATTTTTTGAATCTGTTCTTGATTAAATGACTGCCCATACACTGTAATCTTTATAATCTCCATGTTGTCCTTGTATATCTCAACAAGATCCTCTGTCTTTGATCTGATTTGATGCCTTTATAACTATTTTGTCTTGAAATGGTCTTCAAATCTGTCCTTATATTGTAGTTTCTTCTCAATCCTTGATAAGGAGAAAGGTCCTTTCTCTATCTTTTGTTTCCATTGTCTCTTCTTTGAATGACTCGGGTCCTATTATGATCACTGTCACCATGTTCTCTTAAAATTCAAAGGCTATCAAAAGACTATAGCCTGCATTGTATTTACATTAGCATATGCTCAATATGTCTTGATTGTTGTCTTAGATTTCCTTGATTTGACAAAAAAATTTACAATGTAAAACCCCTATGAGTATGATCTTATCACCATTGGCACAACATAGATTGTGTTGACTGATACAAAAGATTGCTTGTGGGTCCCTGTGCTTCATGAATGGCTTGTGGATCCTCATGCTCTTATGTTTTCTCACTGTTGCAATTCTATACTTGGACTGCAAAAATAGTTCCCTTTGACATTGCCAATGAAAAAAAACTTAAATTTCACAATCAATCCTAATTTGAGAACCATAAGAGAATCACTATGTTGTGGCTTCAAAACCCTTATTTCTCTTTGTGTTTTCTTTATCATAGGGTATATCATTCTTTTGGGATCTTTGAAGGATTGCCTCTAACTAGGATTTACTTCTCAAAAACCCCTCTCTCATTGTTACAAAGCACTAGACTTTTATTGTGAATGGCTATTATCTTCATGATTTTCGCTTGTGTCCAACCTATATGTGCTTTGTTTGATTTATATTGTCCCCTTTCTCAATGTCCATGCCTTCAAGACTGCATTAATGCTCTTTTTGCATACCCTATACTCTGGCATAATAGACTACCATATTGTATTTCAAAGTGTATTTTATCATACATATCTTCTTGGCTTAAAATGGTATCAGGTATGTGTTCACTATGACTACTTTGAGGGAGGTTATGATGAATATTCTCATAATAGGTATGTGACTCTTATTTGCGTGAACAACACTTATTACAATTTTCCACTTTATCCTTTTGCAACCATCTCCCTATCTTTATCCATTTCACTATTTTGAAATAATGCTTGTCTTTCTGAACTTTCTCAGTCATATCTATAAGAATTTGTTGAAAATAGCCAACATCAAGAGCACATTGAATAGCACAAAATAGAGACAAATATATTTCATTAGAATAAACTATATTCTAATCAAGAGCAAAATAAGATCAACTGGATCATTAAAATTACATACAATGTAAATGAGCCTGCTTATAAAGGAAAGGCCATATGGATATGTGAGCACACAATCATGATATGTGGCTCAATGAGAAACAAGGGTAGGTAAGGATAAATAATATAATATTCCACAAGAGGTGGATCACCCACCGAATGTAGAATGTAACAATAAGATAAGACCACAAAAGGTGGAATTTCTCCTACATACATCATCCCTATGTGCACACTTCCCCAAGTGTCTCATACCCAAACTACTATGAAATGCATTATCCTAATTCAACTTAAGTAAGGAGTAATTATGAGAAATAATTTACACCAACACCCCCCTTAAATGGAACTTAGGGGAATGCACTTTAGCTAACAATGCAATATGGGTCCTGGCTATGAGGTCATGTTAGGTACCCATGTACAAATGCAAATGCAAGCAAACCAATGCAATCTCTCACAAATAGAGAAAGAGAGAAAAACCCAATGGAAAAAAACATTCCCCCAAAAGAGAGATAAAAACTATACAAAATAACTCTCAAAGTAGTATGAGAAGGAAAAAACCCCATGTGAGGAAAAATTCCCCGCCATAAGAGAGAAGAAGAGAGACCAAATAAGCCCCCCTCAGTGTAGAATCTGAACCAATGATAGAAGCTCAAAACTAAATGAAGAAACTACTCCATGATCATCAAACAACATTCCTCCCCTTAGGAAGAAACAAAATCAAAGGCGTATCCATGAAGTCTCCCCAATCATGAAGGGAAGATGTAGGAAAAAAACTCAAGATGGGTGGAGTCTTTGAAAACTGCTCAAGTGTTCCCATGTCGATGCTGAAAGTTACCCCCTCCAAATCAGGTGTACTGATCCACACTGCTGAAAAAGGCATTCCAAGATCTAGTGAAGATGAATGTAGAACAAGATCTAAAGACACACATGTCTCCTCTAAGGATAAAGAGACCTCCTCCAAGTGTTGTATATAATAATCCACAATCATGTCAACCTCGAAAGAATGATCATATAGAGAATGAACAAGAGGGTCAAAGTGTTCCCTCACAACAATTAAAGAAGTATCATCTTCATCAAATAGAAGATGAATATCACCAATGATGTCTCCCAAATCTGTAATGTAGGACTCCACAAACAAACCTAGAATGTCTACCAAGTAGTCATCCCAATGAACTGAAGCTGGAAGACAAGGTATATCTTGCTGCATTGAATCACAAGAAGGCCAAACTATAGAAATATCTCCATCATCAAGTGCAATAGGTGATGTGATATCAATAGGAGATGAAATGCAAGGCTCGAGAATGGGTTCACATGTGAGAATACCCAAGTTCAAGTACCCAAAATTCTCCTCAATATCTAAATCATCACAAGAAGTGTGATCAACATATGAAGAATCAACTGCATGAATAGGACCAAAATGTAAAAAGGACTGCAATCTAGATGAATGATCAACCATGCCAGTTACAATGATATATATACTCTCCACTAGTCTCTAATGATAAATGAATCAGGTTTGAACTACACAATTTTCCTTGTTGCCCCATGAGTGATTTGATAGATGGAAAGAATATTGTTTGTTAAGAGAGGTACCCACAACACATCATTGAAGGAGTTATCCCCAATGGAATTAGATCCTTTCCCAATCACATCCATGTATTATGATTACCCATCAAAATTTGTGGCATGTGGCAAGGCTCAAATGAAGAGAAAATAGACTGCAAAGCTACCATATGATGAGAATCTCTTGAATCTAGAAGCCATCTCCCTCAATCATGACTTGTAGTAGCACAAAGATCTTGTCCCTTTCCTTTATCTATCCCAAAAGAGTGATCCTTTCCTTTATCCTTTTCTTTGGAAGAAGAAGCCGAAGTAGACATTCTAGAAGGCAAATTGATTATATTATTCTCAAGAAGATGTTTTAATTCATCAATATCCTTCTTGTAACAACATTATTCATCATGTCTTGACTTCTTGCAATATGTATAAAAAAAGATTATCCTTATATGATTTCCTCTTAGGTGAGGACGTAGAATCACCTTGTTGTGGTTTTGACTTAGACTGCTTTTGGTTCTTGCATTTTCTTGGATTGCTTTGATTCCGTTTATTAGCCACCAAAGCTTGTGAATTTGAAGATTTGGGAATCCCCATATTTGTCAACTTAGATTACTCAAGTATCAACATCTTCATAAATGCATCAAATGATGGTGGTGTATGAGGCACCTTGAGCCAACCGATGGATGTGAAAGCTAGAAACAAAGTTTGCATACTCTGATGGAAGCTTTTCCAACAAGTTGTAAACCAATTGAGCATCCTTTTTTTCAATGCCACAATCCTTAAGCTTTGCTCTTAGCTCATTTGCTTTCATGAAATAATCTTAAATTGCATCAAAATCCTTGGGATCCAATGTTGTGAGTTCATGATCAAGCTTGTAGCCCTTAATTTCATCAACTTGACTATACAATTTCTCATAAATATCCCAAGCCTCTTTAAGTGTAGTACACCTCTAAATGTGAAAAATGAGGTCATCTTATGCATACTTTCGCAATGTTCCAAGTGCCATAGAAGCTTTCATGATTCATTCAACTTGAGCATTAGGATTAGGTGGTGTTGTTATTGTTCCATTTACATAATGAATGAGTCCTTTTTCCATTAACTTACTCCATGATTTAATTTTCCATGATGCATTTTTATATGGAGTTAAAAGTGGAAATTTAGGAGAACCCATAGCACCAAAATGAAAAAAAACAAGATATAAAGAGGCACAATCACACATGGCACCTCCCCAAATTCACTCAATCAAAGACCCCCCCCCCAAAAAAAAAAAATAAATATAAAAATATAATTTTTTTTAAAAAAAAATGATGATTGGGCACTTTATACTTAGTGCGTGTACAATGGGCCACTTGCAAAAAATGGCAAATTTGACTTATGATTTCAAATTTACAACTACCTTAAATAGGCTAGAAGAGACTCCAAAAAATATTGCAAGAGATTTAAACAGAGATCCAAGAAAAATACAAGTATCAAATAGGCCAAAAATGACCAAATATTGAAAGTACAATTTCTACTCAAAATGGTGAAAATCAGATAGCACTATGTGAAAGTAGACAAAAAATTATGCACTTAAAAAAATGGCACCTGAAAAGGAGATTGTATGACCCCAAACAAAGCCTCTGAAGTTGCAAAATCGAGGATTGAATAGGTATATCTGTGAAAACTTTGTGCACCAAAATCAGAAAATTCCACCACCACTACGAAGAGCATGAAAAATTAGCCCAAATAAAAAAAAATTGCACCAAAAAAGGAGCTAAAATGAGCAAGTTATGGGCCTCCAAAGTTGGCCTACAAAATCAAAAGGCACATTGGAGAGGAGATCCAAATTTTTTAAAGAGACGCTAACATAGTACTAACGTCATAAATCCATGAGGTTAAATTTGACATTCGTCTGCTTGTCACCAAACTGTCACCCTCCCCTGCGTAGCAAGTACATACTGTACAGATGTGACATGTGGCAGAATGCGATTGGGCTAAACAATGACACGTCAGTACTGTTGCTAACTTGGCCTGTAAGGATAGTCGTGATGGACTTGAAAAGAACTGAGAGGGGGGAGTGAATCAGTGACACCAAAAAACAAACTACTTCAACACTAACTGGTAGATGAACTTAACAGAGCTTTTAAACACAATGCATGTAATCAAAAATGATATAACAACATTTAGAAAAAGTAAAGAACCCACCATAACACAAGTGTTTGTACATGGAAAACCAAAATAAGTAAAAACCACAATGAGATGGAACTCACAAGTTAACTATTTGTAGTAATAGATAATTGACTGGTTAAGGTCTACAAAGTTCTCTGTTAGGTGACAGGCGTTGTGTAACAACATGGGAACTATTGCATACCCACCACTATCATTCTCCAGGACATCATCTATGTTACTCTCCCTCTTTCTCTTCCTACTGGTTGTTTCCTTTTGAAAAACATATTGTAGGTGCTCTGACTCATCATTTTGCTTTGTTGACACTATTTTCCACATCTGCTTTGCTCATTAGAAACACATTCGAGAAGAATATTGTTGTAGGTTTCCTTGTTTGTCACGGTAATGCACCCATGGTTCAATTTTAGACCCTTCTTCCTCCTATTCAATACACACACACAAATCCATCAGTCAATTTTCTTAGGAGAGCATACATGATAAACATAATTTAAACAAACTTAAACAAACTTATAGTAAACATAGCGCGTACGCGTTGTTTATAGTAAACATAGCGCGTACACGTTGTTTATAGTAAACATAGCGCATGCACGCTGTTTATAGTAAACATAGCGCGTACGCGCTACTTACAACATAAGTACCCCGTACGCACTTTTGACTGTTTAGGCTTGGAAATAGGCCTGGATGACAAAGCTACGGTTTGGAAGTTTGATTTCCCTCCATTTCTCTCATTTTTGACGTGTTTTATTTTATCAACTTGGTTTATCGACTTTGTCATCATCAGGTTTACACTTCATCAAGTGGGTATTTCTAAAATTGCCACCATATTTTCACCCATCTTCTGAGCTTTCTAACCATATAATGTTTTTAAAATTTGAACAACAATAACATATTATCATATTGAATTTCTTTTACCAGTGTCTCCATAGTTCTCACAGACATAGGTGACCATGTTTTTAATAACTTTTGATATACTTATCCAAATTTTTAAAAAATTATATATTATTGTAGTACACTTGATTATTTACAATTTAAAATAAAATAAAATTGTATTTTTGATTTGTTTAGTGCAACTTATGCTTCATGCACGAACATGTACCTAATTTTCAGGATGTGCTCGATTGGAAAAATCATAAAAAAAAATACTCAACAAAAAATTACAAAAAATACACATCTTCTAGTGCTCACTCTTAACTATCTTTTTGCCAAAGGATTTGTCAAAATACTAAATCTAACTAGGACTTTTTTGATGCACGACAGACACAATGTTATGTTTTTCAGAAAAAATCAGGGTCTTTTTTTCATGCGCGAAGGATTTGACCCCCTTAATCTTATCCAATTTTGAAAACGTTTAGTAGTTTGGAAACTAGATTCAAAGTACTACAATATTTTTTGTTTGATTATCTTCATATCTTGAGTGGATGACTTTCAAATTGTGCCTCCAAGTTCAGGTTCACCTAATTTGAGAAAAAAAAAAGTGTCCACTTATACCCCCCTTTTTGACCACCATCTTTGTGCACTTACCCATCAAGGGTTAGAGTTTCAAGATGAAATAAAGAAAAATGATAGCTCAATAGAGAGGATAATGCACTGACAAAGAGGGTATAACAACTTTATAAGACATCATACAATCAGCTCAAAGATTCAACAAACAATAATGATATGACTGAGACAATGTCCTGAAAAAAACTCTTCTTTCAATATAGTGAAATGATAAAGACATGGACATGGTTGCATAAGGATAAAGTGATAAATAATAATAAAAGTGTTGTTCATGCAAATAAGAGTCACATACAAATAGCCATAACAACCTCCCTTAGAGCAGTCTTAGCATGAATACATACCTAATACAATTTAAAGCCAAGAAGATATGTATGATAAAATATAGTTTGAAATGGAACATAGCAGTCCATTATGCAAAAAGAACATTAATGCAGTCTTGAAGGCATGGACATTGAGAAAGGGGACAATATTAATAAGACAAAGCACACAGGTTTTTGACACAGAGAAAATCATGAAGCTAATAGCCATTGATAGTAAAAGTTCAGTGTTTTGTAAAAGTAAGAGAGGGGTTTTTGAGAAGTAAATCCTAGTTAGAGACAATCCTTCAAAGTTACCAAAAGAATGATAGAACCTATGATAAAGAAAGTACAAAGATAAATAAGGGTTGTAAAGCCATAGCATACCTATTCTCTTATGGCTATCAAATTAGGATTGACTGTGAAATCTGAGTTTTCTTTCACTGGCAATGTAAAAGGGAACTATTTTTGTAGTTCAAGAATAGAATTAAAACAATGAGAAGACATAAGAGTATGAGGATCCATAAGAAATTCATGAAGCACAAGAAACCACAAGAAATATTTTGCATTAGTCAACACAATCCAAACAATCCCAATGGTGATAAGATCACAATCATAAGGGTTTTATGTTGTACAAAGTTTTGTCAAATCAAGGAAATCTAAGACAACAATTAGAACATATTGGGCATATGCTAATGTAAATACAATGCATGCTATATAGTCTTTTGGTAGCCTATGAAATGTAAGAGAACATGGTGATAGTATAATAACAGGACCCAAGTAATTCAAAGCAAATTCAATGGAAGCAAAAGACATAGAAAGGGCATTTCTCCATATCAAGGATTGAGAAGAAACTACAACATTGGGACAGATTTGAAGACCTTTTCAAGAAAAAATAGTTATTAATGTATCAAATCATATCAAAGATAGAGGATCTTGTCAAGATAATACAAGGATAGTATGGAGACTGTAAATATTACAGTGTGTGGGTAGTCATTTAATCAAGCACGAATTCAAAAAATAGTGACAACAAACCTTAGACAAAATATTTGCAGTTATTTAAGCAATGATAGAGTTTGTGAAGTGTCTTGATGAAGACCATATTCACAAAGTTTATAATAGTCCATTAAAGGCATAATAGTCATAGAGGAAAGACTTAAAGACATGAAATGGATTAGCATGAGAACTCTAGGGAGCAGCATAAAAAGACCTTAATGCAACCACAATGAGCAAGATTTCTAAGGGGCATCTATATAATAGGTCAGAGCAACAATGAAAAAGTTATGGTCCGAGCCAAAGAAGATCATCAATGCATCAAAATAAAGATAGTCCTGGCTCTGAAAACATATCAAGATAGAGGTGCAAGAGACCTTGGAATCTGGAAACCCAATCACAATGATCATGTCAAAGAAACTCATAGGTTGATGCCAAGAGTTCATAGTCATGGGACAATGTAAAGTACAATCAAAAGAAATACAAATTTCAGTGGTAAAAAGATAGTGATACAACATTGAAAAAGGATACAAAGAAGTCAGATCTGCTGATAAACAATGCTAAGATCCTCAAATTCATGTGATGAAGATGATAAGAAAAGGGCAATACATAGCGAACTGTTATAAAAATAGTGTTAGGATGCATTGAGATTAATAAGTACAAGAATAACATAATCCTTACACAGAATAACAGTGGTAGCATCTTACCTAAGTATAAGGCAATCACAATGTATCTCTTAGTCCAAAGATCAATTTTGAAGCCTAAAAAGGTGGGGTTTTACTCATGCTTCGTTTTAGGCCTTGAATGCTTCAGTTTAGACCTTGAAAGGAGAGTTTTTAAAAGTTTGAAGCAATGCTAAAAAGCCCATGTCATGGAAAATATATGAGTTAAGGGCAATTTTGAGAGAATGACTAACTAAGTTACTTCAGCTATAGTCCCCTTTTCAAGTAATTTTCGAGTGAGAGGGGGTTGTCTATGAATAAGATCCACATTTTTGTGAGGATTTTATGGCCTGATGAGAAATTCTACACTTGATTTGGAGGCCTCAATGAATTATACATCAGTAAAGATGAGTTTTGAAGCCAAGAACAACTTTTTTCTCTCAGTTTTGACCCTCTTTTAATGAGATTTTCTCTCATGTATGACCCCAAGGTCCTTATGCACTTTCTTTGAGCTAAATCAATAATTCAAGAGCAATTCTTGGAGCCACATTAGCATGCCTTCAGTAGTTAACATCCAAATCAACAAGGAAGCAGGGAAGAACTTTTGATTTTACTTCATATACTCAATTTCTTAGCTTCAGAAGGGTCCTTGTCTAAGCATTTTCTTAAATGTAATCAGGTGCAAAATACCTATGGATGCATTTTGTAAATATTTTTAGAGTTGTTTCCATTCTTTGTAATCAGATTCTTCAAGATTAATAAAAATTGTTGTTCCTTCATGTTCTCTTGTATCAATTTCATAGTATTGTATGCAATCATGAAATCCATCATGGTTTAGCATGAGTCCTTTAATTTCTATGCATATTTACTATGTTTCAAGCAAGTTTCTTAAAGTTGACTAGTTTATATGTTCTGCAAAATCTTGTTTTAAACTTTGTTATTGTATGAATTTCATCATCTATGCAAATCTGAGATAGGTAGCCTACATATGAAATGTTTATGGTCCTGTAAGTTTGAATAGGTTGTGAACAAGGCGGTCTTGAATTGGTCCTTTTGTAATCATTCCAAGCATTCTGGTGCATCACCTCAAGTAGTTGTAGTTTTAATTTCATATGCATACTTTTTACCCCTTTCCTAACAAGGCAAGCAGTTTCGATGATATCTAGAGGAAATCCCAACCCTTTATTTGGAGGTCTACTTTCATCATAGGATACCTACAACCTAAAAAAATTCCCATGTTGCACATGATTGCTAAACTCTCATAAGTTTGGCATTAGGCACAACCCCTTGTGACAACAATTAGATTGTCCTACAAGGGGGGAAAGGAGCTTGGCGAGATAGGAGGCAAGTTTATAGATCAGGGAGTCTATGGTATCCATTATGGGCTTGAGAGGAATACTTGCTTTATGGATTTTTGGACCCCATTAATGCAAGGTGTGACCTCTTTGGTTAGGATAAGCCTCCTTTTTTTTTTTAATATAAATGCTCGTTTTGATATGATATATACAAGAGTTTGTCTTTGGTAACACATAAGATATACTCTTTAGATCTAGTGATATCATCTACTCTTTGCATGTTTAAAATACCCTTCTTAGGTCTTTTACATGGTTTGCTCTATTTTTAGAAATGAAATTATTTAGAAAAATTTAAAATTGTAGACTCAACATTGCATATTGAAAAATGAATAGTGTGATCCTAAGGTGAATATTAGTCTTAAATTCTCTATTATAGATCCCATGACACTTCAAATTTCATAACATTCACTTGGATCATTTCTTCTCCGTATATCAAGCTAACACTATTATTTTTATATTTATTTTTGCATTTTATTATCACAATACTTCATAATCAATGCCCCCAACTTATTTATTTAATAGTCTAGATAAATCTATGTTTGTGAACATGCATATTATTAAATTAGTCTAGACCATCCTTAACCAAAAGAAAATTTTCTCTATACAAATATATATATGAAAAGTTAATAAACAATAAAAAATAAAAATAAAATTGAATTGTACTAATCAATACTTATAATCACATTTTAAGATTATAAATACCAATCTATTTTTTAACATTATCATTAAATCATAACAATAAAAAATAAAATTTAACCAATACAAATAATAATTTACCACTTTTTAATATAAATAAAATATTAAATTATAAAACTTTTGATTATTGCAAATATATTTATACATTAATGACACTAAACAAAATCAACCAACCTTAAACAACAACACACTAACCTTTGACTTAGTGTGTGTTGTTCTACATAGGTCCGCCTCTAACTTGTGTTTGTCAGTTTCTTTGTTAGAGAGTAGAAATGTACCCTGGTTGGTGGCTCATGTGGGCCCTCCCAACTCCTCATGCTGGATATGCACAATGCATTCGTTGAAAAGGAACTACAAGCTTCCAAACAAATGCGATTTGCAGGTGTAAAACAGAGTCTACAACCCCTACTAGCATTTTCAAAACCTGTGTGAAAATGGGAGCTTTGGAACAGGGTATGGACATCCATCAATGACACAAGAATTTCGTAGATGTTGTAGCTGCAACTACCTTAACAAACATGTATTCAAAATGTGTAAGCATAGACCAAGCATGTGAACTGATTGACAAAATGCCTCCAAGAAATTTGTTTTTGAATTTTGATATTTATCAAGCCATATCTACAAAGTTGTAATAAAGCAAATAAAGAGTCAATTCTATTAGATCTTCACAATCCATGATAATGAAGAGTGTTTAGTTAGCTATAAAGAGTGTTTGTCCACATGTTCTTACCATTACAATCCACCCCTTATTTGATTTGCAGATAGGTAACATTTTTTAATATAATTATACATATTTCTAATTGTTATTATATCGTCATGAAATTTTCATCTCAATTTTTTCAAATTTCTTACCTCTTAAGTATGTCAAATAATCACATTCACTTTCTTGAGTCTCTAATGTTATAATTAAGGCATAATTGGTTCAAGTTTAAGAGAGAGTCTATATGCCTTCAAATATCAATGTTAGGAGTTTGAAAGTAAATCAATTATATTTTCTCAATAACCTCTTCAATGTTTGCGAGAGTATGTTTGTTTATACTAATGAACTTCTCTTTAGTCTTGATTAATTTAATTTTCCAATTTAAATGCATCCATCCACTCAATAAATAGTTTACATTCTGAATTATTAAGAATATTTTATGCTATCACGATTTTAAAGCTACAATCTTTATCTCTCTAATTAATGGAAAGTGAAATTCCGATGTCAACAACCTCAAATCCTCTTTTTTTTTCGGTAATAGGCCAAAGACTGAAAATTTTATTGATTTAAAGTATATTACATCTCGGTTCAGTGTGGGCACTGGTAGGAAAGAACCAAGGCAAGAAAACCTACAGTCTAGCCCAAGGAAGAATAACTTCCTAGAAAAGTACAAAATCTTATGATGGTATTTCTACCTTACATTGCTTGGCATTATTGTCATTGAAATAAAAATGTGAAAATTATACAATTTTGTGGAATTTATGGAAGTTCTGGAACTTTATATTTTCTCTCAGATATAGACCCTGAATTGAGGCTTGAAAGATATTATCTTTCCCTCCCGATATCCTTCCCTTGCAAAACAGAACACCATACACTCGAAAATCCTGCAAACATCTTGAATTACCATGTCAACATTTGTTAGTCCGATCAAGCACCACATTGAAATGGATCTCTGAAACAACTATACTAAATCTTAGATCGAGCCAAGAAAGGAGTTGTATAGCATAGTACCATCAGGGTGGTGGAGACTGAATATCACCAGAACAAACAAAATTATGGATCTGCAGGGGGCATCATGGTGAGTTAATCCACTTATCCTTGAGAGTGAAACCTCTTTTGTCAATTTGTCGAGCATTCATGGCGATATTTATTTGTTATCTTTACCAATTGCACAGTGGTTACAAAAGGCATTTATTTGAATTTATGATGAAGTGACATTTTTAAGATCTGTGTAGATCCTCACGGCAGAAGGTGATCATTCACCTAGCAACACTACATATCATACATTAGTGCATATCAATTTTATTTCCACCCCATTTTTGATGGACTCATGAACTTTGGTGGCTTAACTTTAACTTCCCTCGAAATGTCATGTTTCATCAATGTCTCCTAAGTTTCGATGAAACTACCATCATTGTTAAGGAGCATTGTGGTTACATCGCTCTCTACACTTTCACCGAAAGGCTCTACCTCCCGCATTCATGTCAATGAAAACTTCCATCGGCTCATCGAGACCTTGCTTACGGGGTGTTGAGACTCATAAAATTGTGATGAATTTGGGAGGCCCATTTGAAAAAGTTTGTATATGCACTTCATCCTAGTGTGTTTCTGGCAGTTTTTGAATTTTTGCCTTATCAACAAAACCAACCCCGATCGGTAGGACTTACCTCGATGAGGTCACTGGACTGTGGAACAGACCAGAGTATGTTATCGGGTACCGGGGCGAGTGGTTTTATGCTACCCCAATGACCTGGTGAGCAAGCATGGGCACAAATGGTAGCATCGAGTATCAGCTGGCAAGGTTCTCCCTAAGGCTAATGACTCGATAAAAATGTGGACAAACCGGAGCGGAGCCATCGGGTATCAGGTGGAGCGGTTTAATGTTACACTGGTGACCCGATGGAAGTGTGGAGCACAGAAAGTCAGTATCGGTCATCGGAAGTTAGGTATTATTGTCTTCCCGATGACCCGATGGAGAGTACAAGTGGAGGGAGCGCACCGATGATATCGGCTATCGGGTTAGCATGTTTGGAGAGGTCTCGGTGACCCGACGGAAAGCGGCCCAAGCATGAGGAAACTTTTGTCCCACATTGGTCGTGGGGAGGAGCATTTTTGTATTTAAGTACAAAGCCCCGTACATATTAAGTGTCAAAAGCTCACGAGCTTTTGACAAGGAGAAGTTTGGTATTGGTGGATCCCCCGCATGTGCGTGCATCTCAGAGCAGCCTAATTTTGTAGCAAAAAGGGAAATTAAACAATGAGCAAGTTGTAGATGATCTATTGTTCGTTGCTATACCGCAATGGAGAGATGCATGACAGTTAACCATCGTGACTTGGCGACTATATGGTGGGCCCGACAGGTGAGCGGTTCATGTGTTAAAGATCGAGCAGGTTCAAGGGGGATCAATGGTGGTCGTTGATCCGCTATGCGAAGATGCCTGATAGTTACCCATTGTGGATCAATGACTGATGAGGTGGTGGTCCAGTGGCAGGTGAGGTGTTGACCCGGTGGACTCTGAGAAAATCCCAAGGTGCCACGTGGTGACACATGGCGGTCTAGTGGCAGGCGTAGGCCAGGTGGTGCCAAGACGAATCTCATAAGTGAATCAAGGGGTGCCACGTGGTGACATGCGGTAAAAGAAGAATAGCTCAAGTGAGCTAACAAGCGAGTCGATCCATCGCAGGTAAACGGTGGTCGTTGATCCTCTATGTGAAGATGCACGCTAGTTATCCATTGTGGATCAGCGACAAGGTAGTGGTGGGTCCGGCGAAGGTGTGATGGCTAGTCACGTGGCAGTCTGAGAGGACTCTGAGAAAATCCCAAGGTGCCACGTGGTACCACATGGCGGAAAAGAGGCAGGTGAGGTGGCGGGTCCAAGTCCAAGTGGAGGGCCCGACGATGATGATGTGGTGCAGACATGAAATTATAATTTTAGTTTTTAAATACAGTTTACTCTTGATTTTAATATTTTAATAAAAAAAAGTTTTAATTGTTTTTCCACAACATCAAATCCTCTTTTTATTTTAACTCTTTGTTGTGATCGAAATCATCATAGATTTTGTGATGCAACAAAATAGATTCATCAATTAATTTTGAACCTCAAGCAAGGAAATTCCTTATCCAACCTTTGATGCCCTTGGTTACACACCCAATCTCATCTACTTTTGGTATTTCTTTACTAGACATTATAATATGTGAAGATATGAAATATTAGAAGATTGTACTAGGTCTATCAAATATTACACATCTTTATTCTTCACGGAATGATGGACATTGTAGTTTATTTTATTAATCTCTTTCTCAAATTTGCTTCATTGTTTCTCAACTAAATATTGGATGACTTTAATCATTATATTTTCACATCTATTTTATCTTTTTAAGTGTTAGGGGTGTCTTTTCCATCTACCTTGTACCTTGTGAATATGATTCATGATAATGGAAATAGTATCGGCTTTCTTCGATTGTTGCATTGGGGTAGTAAATGACATTGCCATTGAACTAATCAACCAAAGGTTTAATGACTATTTTCCTCTTGACATTTTCTTCCAACTAGACATGAGTAGTTGAGGAATCAATATTTGTTTGTATGGGGGCTTCAACTTGAGTCTTTTGTTCTTTCTCCTAAGATGATTTCTTTCTTAGGAGAAGATACATTTAATTTTTGTCGAGTAAATATGGAGGAATCTTTTCATGGACAAGTGTACTTTTAAAAGATGGAGATTTGAAAGGAGAAGAATCTATAAAATAGGAACCTCTTCAAGATGAGGACATATTATCTCATAGGTGAGTTAGGAGGGGAGGAAAGGACATATTATTTAATACCTTGAGATTTTCTTAAGTAAGTAAGAATCTAAGGTTTTCCTTCTTGAAAGTTTCATTTCTTTTGATAAAGATTTCTCCTCATCAACAAAGACAAAAGTAGTTACCAAATATAATGGAACCTATTCTTTAGTAGAAACTACAAATCTTGTTTTGGGAATAATCATTTACTTTACTCCATAGAAATATTCACCTATTTACCCCTAAAATCTCAATCAATCAATGGAACTTTTCCTATAAGGACTTTTATTTTGACGCAAAATAATATTTATTTATATGATTCCAACATTGAAGATGATTAAAGGAAACATTATTACTCATATGACATTTATGGATTTGAAACCACCAATGCATCATGAGAGATGAACTAATCCATGTGGGTATAACATCTTAACACAAAGCCTAGATTATTAATTGATTGGCCAAAAATTGGAGCATTTTTAATGAACGTGTATGCCATATAAGAGTTATTAAATGAATTTTAAACACTGTTTCATGATAAATAATGCAATGTGTTAGAATTATAATTGAGGCAAGTATATCTTAATGAACTTGTTAAATATTTGTTTCTACATAGAGAAAACTAATTTAGACAAGACCTACAATTAAGATATTACATGATGTAATGTCACAAATTGCATACCTTATAATTTAATATTAAATAAACCTACCCTTAGCTCAACAAAAGAAAATTTATTATAAAATAATAATCTCATCAAATATACTTCCTTCTAACAATTTGGGACCAATCCCCAACCTTTGAGTTCCTAAATAAGTGCACTTTATATGAACATCCACATGGTGTGAGCTAGCAACTCCACCATTTTACAAACTACAAACTACAAACTACAAACTACATACAACTATGATAACATTATCAAAATTAGATACTACAAAAGTGAATGAAAGTAAAATATTATTAGTTTGTAGATAAATAACAACATAGAAATTCATGACACATGAACAAATTTGTATGGATATAGAGAGCACTAGAGATTGACAACTTTGATGGTAATTGTGTCATGAAAAAATAAAAAGTCCAAATTGTAAAAGGGATTTGAAGTTTTAAGTTTTAGAAATTAATTTACATGTGTGGTGTTGATGAGCACAAGAAATATAAAAAATTGAAAGGGCACAAGTAAAGCTGAAATTGGTTTAAGTAACAATTTTTTTTTCACATTAGGAGAGGTGAACGAAAGTGAAGGTGTCTTCGATGATCTTGGAAATGATGGTGATCCTAATAGATTTGTTTTTTGTGACAATTGGGATGAGGTAAAAATTCCTTTATTTTGCAATTTTTTATTCTGTAAAAACCCTTGCTATGATTGGTGTGGCTTCATTATTTGATCAAGAATTTTTTCTTTTCATTTTCCAATCTTGAAGGTTACTCAAGAAATCTTCTAGAAAACCATTAGTTTTTAGGAAAGAAGAGCCTTTGTCTTAAAAATGTGTATTTATGTTGCAATTCACTAAATGATATGGTTCAAGTTTCCTATTTGGGTTATATTTTCAAGGCTAAGTTCAGAGTTATGGAATAAATTTTTATACTTGTTGTCAACACTTTTTGGGTAAAATTGTGCTACTAATATGATCACCGAATTCAAAAAGTGCTTCTTGTTTGCTAGATTTCATGTGTGTAGAAAATAAAAAGGTGCTCCATACTAAGATTACTTTATATTTCAAATATTGTGTTTGGGTACAACATGTTGAACTCACAAACTCTCTTATTTTTCATTGTTGTTATAAAGTGGCAAACACTTCAATGACTTATTTAAAAAATAAGAAACACCATTTTGTGTTTGAGTAAAAGGATCAAAGTCCTACTATTATTGAGGAGTTTGTCAAATTCTTTGAGGAGGTGCAAAAGGAGAACAAAAAAAGGAATTATTTTGTAGAAAGTATGATGTTGGATTTCTCTTTTATAACCCCAGGGTTGGAAGAGGATTCTATTTATTTTCTTATGTTCATTTGCTTTCTTTCAAGAAGAGAAAATTTGTAAAGAAAGACCCTTATAATATGGTTAAACAAAAATTGTTGGAACAATTTTCTAAATTACCTTAACTTTGGGTTGGTTATTTGTAAGGTTTTATAATGTATTGTCTTTTGTCTATTATTCCTTAGATGTCTTTTTTCGCATTGTTGGTCTTAATACTAAATATTTACTCTTGTAAGGGGTCTAGGCCCTTTCAAAACAACTGTTTACCTAAACAAAAAATATCAACAAATTTGAATGGGACATGCAAGGAACTAGGGAAAACTTAACAAGAACATACACAAATAGGAATGTATGGGACTTTCAATTTACAAAGAACAAAATTTGACCTAGATGCCAACCAAAAAAAATTGTGAATAGTTTTGACACAACTTTAATGGAACATAAAGACCCAAAGTGTAATCAAAATGGAAAATATATGAGAAAACCTAGAAAGAGTGAAGATATCTCAACACAAAGTAATACTTGGACATGGACTTTTAAATATAGAATACCTTAAAAGCATCAATACAAACACAAAAAATTTCTAGGAGAATGATTTGTAAAGAGATCAAAGCATTATTCAAAATCAAAATCCAAGAAAAAAAGTACAAGTTCCTATATCTTGATTGATAGATTAATAAATATTTACCAATTTATACAACATTTTTCAACCATTGTGAACTAAATGCACTCCATTATGAACCCCCTACTGAGATTAAGAGCTTAACAACATTTTTCTCATAGTGTATAATTGGTAATATTTTAAGGTTTTAGAGTTTGATACCTTTTTCACCATCTTCAAGCCAATGTTCATTTGAATCCTAAAACCTGAAAGCTTTGTTCAAACTAGTCTTTCAAGCTAAAAAATTTAATTACTTCATGTCAAGTGTTGAGAAAACCCAAAAGCTTGAACTATAGGAGGATATTCACCTTTTTAGTTAGTAACTTTGTTTTATTGGATGGAACTCAATACATTCGAAGGCATATAGACTCTCTTTGAAAATTGAACAAATTATGCCTTGATTATAACATTAGGGACTTGAGAAAGTGAATTTGACATACTTAAGAGGTAAGAAATTTGAAAAAACTGAGATGAAAATTTGACGATGATATAATAATATTTAAAAATATGTATAAATGTTAAGATGTGTAACCTATCTGCAATGGAAATAAGCGTTGTATTATAATTCTAAGAGCATGCTTACAAAAAATCTTTATAGTTGTCAATTTTTTTTTATATGCATAATAACTAACATTATTAAAAATAATAAAGAATATACATTCATTTATCTTATTCCTTCATGTATATATTTTCATAAAAAAATCTTTTCCATTTGTACTAAGGAATCTTGGGCATTTATGTTGTATCAAAATTTTCTTGACATTGTATTTTGGCTCTAATTTTATTTTTTTAAATTATATTTAAAATTAATTTATTTGATTTATTACAGCTTTGTAGATATGGCTTAATTAATATCAAAATTTGAAAACAAAAAATATTGAAGAGAATATAAAAAATTAATATGCTAAACAATTTATTGAAGATGACAATGAGAACAAGTGAGGAGCATATAAAAAGAGGAACAAATGAATGTCGTAATGATAATGATACAAAGAGACTTATTACAGTAAACAAAATGGTATTTGAAGAACTCGAAGAACAAATGAGAAAACATGTGAATGAGATGATAACATCGTGAATGTGAATATCAAAAGAGGATTGAACTATAGAAAGAATAAGATTGTGAAGAGAAGTGTGTTTAAATCAATTTATTGAGACAAAAACAACTATTATAGGAACAAAATTATGAAGTAGTGCAAAGACATCAATAATTGAAACTAAATGTTGAACTTAATTCTTAAGGAGTGAATTCAATGACATGTTATGATTGAGATGATAACATTTTGCACATGAGATGATAATATGTTGTGTTTTGTTTTCCTTAAAAAAATTTCTTACAATTCAAAACTCTATTCGAGAAATTTTATTTTCATAAGACTTTAAGAACGATTTGTGTTAGAGTTGATCAAACTCTAGGTTCTACTTGATCAAATTTGCACTTGCATTAGATTTTAAAGCATAATTTCCTTATAAATAATTCAAAATTATTATTCAAAAACCTCACTGCCAATTTGTATAGTGTGAATAGTGTACATATATTCAAGTTTTAATTGTGAATATGTAAATTTTTAGCCAACATTTTATAACATAATTTTTTATCATATAAATGATTAAAAAAAACATAAAAAAATAACATGATGTAGTGTCAAATATGAAGAATAATTTTTTTATATTTATGATTAAATCTACCAAAAATTTTTTATCATTCCTAAAAAAGAGCTCTTAAAAGCCACAAAAATTCAATCACAACATGAAGACACCCACATGAAATTCATTCCAAACCCATGTTAAATCCACAATAATAGATCGTCCCTAGCTATCATATATTGTATGGAAAGTGTGACAAGTACATGTTGGTCTAAGAAAATGCAGTGACAAATGATTTACCATGTATATATCCCATGTCCAACCATGGTCATCCAAAGTGTTTGAAACCTACGAAGGACAAGGTTCTAAAGCCTTTTCAACAAACCCATTTTGTTAAAATCTTGCAATCAAAGTGCTCCATTATAAAAATTGTGCTCTTTGAGGCATTATGTCAAACAGTTTAGTTGTCTCATCTATGAGACCACATTTTACAAATCCTACATTCAGTTTGTTCCATGAGAACAAATTTCTTGGAGGTGTTTTCTCAATAAGTTCACGTGCCTTATGTAAGCTTACACATTTTGAATACATGTTTGCTAAGGCAATTGCAGCTGCAACATCTACAAAATTCCCCCATCATTGATAAATGCAACATCTATGAAATTCCTCTATCATTGATGAATGCCCATACACTGTTCCAAAGCTCCCATTTTCACATAGGCTATGAGAATGTTAGCAAGGGTTGCAGACTGTATTTTACACCTCCAAATTGCATTTGATTGAAAGTTTGTAAATTGTTTTCAAGGAATGCATTTTGTGTATATCCTACAATCCACATTTTTGCATACATGTTTATCAGACCATTCCTAACTGCGATATATGACAATAAGCATTATTCTATCATGCTTCGATGGATGTCCATACTTGTTTCAAAGCTTTGTATTTCGTACAGGTTGGGAGCAGGCAGTAATATGAAAAATGCTCAATTGAAAATATGCATATGGTGATTGGTTGGGTGGGAGAAACAATTTTAAATAATTCAACTTTAGGTGGGACTAACACCGAGGAAACAGTGAATATGAGAGGCTAACATGATGAGCTAGGAGGGCCCACACGAGCCACTAGCTAGGGTACGTTTTTACTCTCTGACAAAGGAACTGACAAATTCGGGTTAGAGGTGGACCCACGTAAAACAACACACACTAAACATTGATACAAAAGTTCTCACATGATTTAATCCATAAATATTGTATAATAATAACACACACTAAGTCAAAGCTTAGTGTGTGTTGTTTAAGCCAGTCCAAAAAATTCATGATAATGCCTACGACCTACTCTTTTCCACTAAAGAGAAAGGCTGACAATGAAAATAAATTGAAAATTATTAACGATGGTGCTCTTGGTCTCATAGACTGATGGTCTTGTAGATGTCATTAAAACTCATTCATTCATTCGGTCACTAATGTCACCTCAAACTCACATCTGTGAAAACTTTCTTAACTAGATAGGTAGATTCCTAGAGCCGTCTACCTAGACAACAAAATGAGTCTTGACAAGACTCTTAATTGAAATTAATAATTAAATTAAAAAATCACCATTCAATTGAATGATGATTTTTAATTTAAATATTAAATTCAAATAAAAGTCTTGTCAAGATCCATTTTTGCTGCCGGCATAGCCAATTCCCAGATTCCTACCTAAAACTAGACAAATTCATGATAATACGTATTGAATGGTGATTTTTAATTTAATTATTAAATTCAAATAAAAGTCTTCTCAAGATCCATTTTGCTGCAGGCATAGCCAATTCCCAGATTCCTCCCTAAAACTAGACAAATTCATGATAATACCTATTGAATGATGATTTTTAATTTAATTATTAAATTCAAATAAAAGTCTTGTCAAAATCCATTTTTGCTGCCGGCATAGCCAATTCTCAGATTCCTACCTAAAACTAGACAAATTCATGATAATACCTATTGAATGGTGATTTTTAATTTAATTATTAAATTCAAATAAAAGTCTTGTCAAGATCCATTTTGCTGCAGGCATAGCCAATTCCCAGATTCCTACCTAAAACTAGACAAATTCATGATAATACCTATTGAATGGTGATTTTTAATTTAATTATTAAATTCAAATAAAAGTCTTGTCAAGGTCCATTTTGCTGTTGGCATAGCCAATTTCCAGATTCCTACCTAACACTAGACAAATTCATGATAATACCTATTGAATGGTGATTTTTAATTTAATTATTAAATTCAAATAAAAGTCTTGTCAAGGTCCATTTTGCTGTCGGCATAGCCAATTCCCAGATTCCTACCTAACACTAGACAAATTCATGATAATACCTATTGAATGGTGATTTTTAATTTAATTATTAAATTCAAATAAAAGTCTTGTCAAGATCCATTTTGCTGCAGGCATAGCCAATTCCCATATTCCTACCTAAAACTAGACAAATTCATGATAATACCTATTGAATGGTGATTTTTAATTTAATTATTTAATTCAAATAAAAGTCTTGTCGAGATCCATTTTGCTGCCCCCATAACCAATTCCCATATTCCTACCTAACACTAGACAAATTCATGATAATACCTATTGAATGGTGATTTTTAATTTAATTATTTAATTCAAATAAAAATCTTGTTAAGATCCATTTTGCTGCCGCCATAGCCAATTCCCAGATATTACCTATTTTTTTTTTGTTGTACTGTTCTGTCGCGTATGTTTTCTCTTGGAAAATTCAAGGAAGGGGAGACAACGCGTGCAGAAAGTTTTCCACTAGAGTTTTTATTTCTACCGTAGGGCTAAGTTTGCCGTGTATTCTGGCAATACGTTTACCATTCAATAGGTCTTCCACGCACTATTATTTCTACCCCTCTGTTCTTCAGATTTCTGCAGATCTCGCCATTCTGATCAAATCCCCAGACCAGTTGTGTTCATTAGTCTTGCTTGTTTCATTTTGTTCCAATGGAATCAGCTACGCAGCTTTGCAATGCTTTTGAGGGAATTGCATCTTCATCTACATCTGCATCAAACAAGGTCCGCTACGAAGTATTCATTAATCATCGGGGCGTTGATACCAAGCATACTCTGGCCACTTCTATTTACAATGCCCTCAATGGCATTGGACTTAAAGTTTTTCTGGATGAAAAAGAGCTTGAACTGGGCGATTTCATAACAGCTGAAATAGAAGAGGCCATGCGCACCTCTCTAATTCATATTGCCATATTTTCACCTAGATATGCGGAATCTCCCTGGTGTTTGGCAGAACTGTCATATATGCTCAAAACCGGCACCACAATCATTCCAGTGTTCTACGATGTTGAGCCCAGTGATCTCCGCTACCTGAAGAAAGGACCATTTGGCGCTGCATTTGCGGAGTATGAAAAGAAGAATAGATATACGACAAAACTTGAGGAGTGGAAAGAGGCGCTATCCAACATTTCACTCCGTCATGGCCAAGTTCTGAAGGGGAAATCTGAGTAAGTACCCCTTCTCATATCATATCATACTTAGGTACCCACTCTATTCTAATTGTACCATGGAATCATTTTTGTTATGCAAATCGATATTCATATTTACATTAGCAAATCGATATGTTCTGATTGTTGTCTTAGATTTCCTTGATTTAACAAAACTTTGTACAATGTAAAACTCGTGACTGTGATCTTATCACCATTGGGACTGCATAGATTGTGTTGGCTGATATAAAAGATTGCTTGTGGGTCCGTGTGCTTCAGGAATGGCTTGTGGATCCTCATACTCTTATGCCTTCCTACTGTTTTAATTCTATTCTTGGACTGCAAAATTAGTTCCCTTTGACATTGCCAGTGAAAGCAAACTCAGATTTCACAGTCAATCCTAATTTGACAAGCATAAGAAAATCAGTATGCAATGGCTTCAGAACCCTTATTTCTCTTTGTGCTTTGTCTATCATTCTTTGAAGGATTGCCTCTAACTAGGATTTACTTCTCGAAAACCCCTCTCTCACTGTTACAAAACACTGGACTTTTACTGTGAATGGCTATTATCTTCATGATTTTCATACTCTTTTTGCATACCCTGTACTCTGGCATAATTGACTGCTATATTCCATTTCAAACTGTATCTTGTCATACATATCTTCCATTTCAAACTGTATTTTATCGTACATATCTTATTGGCTTAAAATTTTATTAGGTATGTGTTCACTATGATTGCTCTGAGGGAGGTTATGATGACTATTCTCATCATAGGTTAGTAACTCTTATTTTCATGAACAACACGTTTATTAGGGGAAGAGCACCACTAGTTGAGCATGTATCAATTGTTGTGAGGGTTGTTGATACCTTTTGTTCTAAAAGTTGAACAAATAAAACCTATTGTTTGAAACATAAAATATCATTTTTTGTCAGGAAATGTACCAATAGTTGTTAAGAAATGTACCAATAGTTGTTAGGAAATGTACTAATATTGTAAAAAGTAACCAATCAGGTGATGCCATATCAGCTGCACAACTATTGGGGCCTCTTTTGCATGCCTATAGGTCTCACTTTTTTTTTGGGCTGTTTTGGACACCTTGGCAAAAAGCATGCTGATGTGGCACCATACTTGATGATGTGGTGCTGAAAGCTTAGTTATAAGTAGGGGACTTGCCAAGTAAGCTACTGTAAAAAATTGTAAGTGATTTGGAATTTCCACGTAAGATTTTGAGAAGCGCGAAGATAGAGTGCTCAACTACTGGGACTCTTCCCCTACTATTTGTCACTTTAAACTTCTGCAACCATCTCCATGTCTTTATCATTTCACTGTTTTGAAAGAATGACTGTCTTTCTGGACTTTGTCTCAGTCATATCATTGTTGTTTGCTGAATCTTCGAGCTCATTATATGCTGTCCTATAAAGCTGCTATACCCTCTTTGTCAGTGCATTACCCTTTCTATTGAACTGTCATTTTTCTTTATTTCATCTTGAAACCCTTACTCTCGATGCTCCTTGTATCTCTCACCACTATTATTTTGAGAGTTACCTTATATTGTCTAGGGCTATATTCAATCATTCAGTCATGGCTTGATATAAACCCTATAGGGGTTTGAGGGCAATCTTGATGAAAATATTTCTCTTATGCTATTTAAAATCTCAAAGGTTTTATATTTCTATAAAATTGTGCCCTTTTGCATGACTAAACTGTAGATACCTTGTGACTTTTCCTCCTCTTAGAATGTTATAGATCAGGGAAACAAGCTTGGTGAGATAGGAGGCAAGTTTATAGATCAGAAAGTCCATGGTATCCATTATGGGCCTGGGGAATACTTGGATTTTTTGGACCCCGTTAATGTAGGCTGTGACCTCTTTGGTCAGGATAAGACTCCTTTAAAAAAAAAAAATAACCCTTTTGATATGATATAGTACAAGAGTTTGTCTTTGGTAACACATAAGATATATTCTTTAGATTCAGTGATATCATCTATTCATTGTATGTTTACAATACCTTTCTTAGGTCTTCTACATGGTTTGCTCTATTTTAAGAAAATAAATTATTTAGAAAAATTCAAAATTGTAGACTCAATTTTGTATATTGAAAAATGAATATTGTGATCCTAAGGTGAATATTAGTCTTAAATTATCTATTACAGATACCATGACACTTCAAATTTACTTACATTCACTTGAATCATTTCTTCTTCCTCTATCAATTTAAGTACCATTATTTTTATTTATATTTTTCCATTTTATTATCACAATAATTCATAATATCAATACCATCAACTTATTTGTTTAGTAGTGTATGTTTGTGAACATGCATATTATTAAATTTGTAGACCCTCCTTAAGCAAAATCTCTTTATACAAGTATATATATGAAAAGTTAAAAAACAATAAAAAGTATAAAAATTGTATTTATAATCATATTATTTAAGATTATAAATACCAATCTATTTTGAAATATTATTATTAAATCATAACAATAATAAAAAATAACATTTAATCAATACAAATAATAATTTATCATTTCACAAGGCCACCTTACCGAATGCGCCCACTGCATACGGTATGCTAATCTGACATAGTATTGGAAGTACGACAAGTTTGTGTAGTCTCTTGAATTTGTCTTTTTGTACTTAAATACTAACCTTTTCATTTGGAACTCTGTTCAATCAATTATAATCTTAATGATATCATATTATATATTATTTCAATTGCCCACGTTAAGGTTTTTTTTATTAATAAATACAACTGCAATGTGTAAAACTAGTCATTAGGGTAATGTTCTTCATAAATTATAATAGATATTACATATCAATATTAGTTATGTTATCAATTTGTTATTTTTTAATTATTTATATAATAATTATAAGATATACTTAATAAATGATAATACATTATATATTATTTTAAGTTAATTGGGTTCATTATTAATTAAGTATTATTCTTTTTGATATAATATTCTATATTATTATAATTATACAAAATGATATATTATAAAAGTATTATATATTAACATTATTTAAAACATTAAAATATTAATGTTATTTTATTTAAAGTAAAATTTAAATTAATCATAATTTTTATTTGTTAATATCATTTTTTTAAAATAAGTAAGAGCAACTCAAGGTTATAAAGCTTATAAAGCTTATATTGATATTCAAAAAAGTTACAAAGTTGATTTACTATCAAAAATCATGAAAATTTCCTTTGTCTTTTCCGCTTAACTCCTTATTAAGTATTACATTTGTTTTGGGCATTCCAACTATTCAGTATTTGTTAATATCGATTTCTTTTTTAATTAATTTTCATATATTCATTTGTGTCTTCCCCTTTTATGTTTCCCAATGTATCCATCACTCTATCTCTCACTTTTTTTATCCTTATCTCTCCTTCTCTTCCTACTTAATATATTCATTTCTCTATTCCCCTGCCTAGATTTACTAGCAAAAATTATAAAAATTTCCTTTGTCTTCTTCACTTAACTTCCTATTAAGTATTACATTTTTTTTGGGTGTATAAACAACTCAATATTTGCTAAAATTAATTTTATTTTTTATTAATATGAATATATTTATTTTTTCTCTTTCCCTTTTATGTTTCCTAATGTATCTAGCACCCTCTCTCTCTCTCTCTCTCTCTCTCTCTCTCTCTCTCTCTCTCTCTCTCTCAATATATATATATATATATATATATATATATATATATATATATATATATATATATATATATATATATATATATATATATATATATTCATTTATCTATGTACCTATTTTCATTTATTTATATATGTACCTATTTGTCTATGTATCTCTATTTTCATTCTTATCTCTCCCTTTTTCCCTATCACTCCATCTCTCTAATTCTCTCTACCTCTCTATTTCTCTCCCTCCATCTACCTATTTCTCCCTAACCCATCTCTTTATCTTTCATACAATTTCCAACTCTCTCTATTACTTGTCTCTATCACCTCCTTATCTCTCAATCATATCCTCTCTATCTCTTTTTCCCATCTCCCCCTCTCCCTCCATATATCTCATTATATCTACTCTCTCCTATTCTCCCTATCTCTTGCTCTATATCTCTTACTCTCTATCTCTATATATCCCTCTCTACCAATCTCTACATATCACTTCCTATATTATCTTCATCTTTTTCTCTCCATCTCCACTTCTTTCATTGTCTCTTTTCTCCCTCTTCCTCTCTCCTTGCATCTATCCCTTTATATATTTATGTATCTCCCTCCATCTCTATTTGTCTATCTCTAATTTTCTCTTATTGTTTTTCCCTCTGTCTCCTTCACATCCTCTCTATATGTTCTTGATATAAACCCTATAGGGGTTTGAGGGCAATCTTGATGAAAATATTTCTCATATCCTATTTAAAATCTCAAAGGTTTTATACTTCTATTTAGCTATTTCATTCAAAATAGATATGCTTTTAGGAACCATATAAACTCATGTTCAATATAACCTCAAGATCATAGAGGAATGATGAGAAGATGCACACCTCCTTTGAGACTAAAGACACAAGTGCCCTTTTGCATGACTAAACTATAGATACCCTTGTGGCTTTTCCTCCTCTTAGAATGTTATAGATCAGGGAAAGGAGCTTGGTGAGATAGGAGGCAAGTTTATAGATCAAAAAGTCCATGGTATCCATTATGGGCCTGTGGGGAATACTTGCTTTATGGACTTTTTGGACCCTATTAATGGAGGGTGTGACCTCTTTGGTCAAGAAAAGCGTCCTTTTAAAAAAGAAAAATACCCCTTTGATATGATATAAACCCTATAGGGGTTTGAGGGCAATCTTGATGAAAATATTTCTCATATCCTATTTAAAATCTCAAAGGTTTTATACTTCTATTTAGCTATTTCATTCAAAATAGATATGCTTTTAGGAACCATAAAAACTCATGTTCAATATAACCTCAAGATCATAGAGGAATGATGAGAAGATGCACACCTCCTTTGAGACTGAAGACACAAGTGCCCTTTTGCATGACTAAACTATAGATACCCTTGTGGCTTTTCCTCCTCTTAGAATGTTATAGATCAGGGAAAGGAGCTTGGTGAGATAGGAGGCAAGTTTATAGATCAGAAAGTTCATGGTATCCATTATGGGCCTGCGGGGAATACTTGCTTTATGGACTTTTTGGACCCTATTAATGGAGGGTGTGACCTCTTTGGTCAAGACAAGCCTCCTTTTAAAAAAGAAAAATACCCCTTCGATATGATATAAACCCTATAGGGGTTTGAGGGCAATCTTGATGAAAATATTTCTCATATCCTATTTAAAATCTCAAAGGTTTTATACTTCTATTTAGCTATTTCATTCAAAATAGATCTGCTTTTAGGAACCATATAAACTCATGTTCAATATAACCTCAAGATCATAGAGGAATGATGAGAAGATGCACACCTCCTTTGAGACTAAAGACACAAGTTCCCTTTTGCATGACTAAACTGTAGATACCCTTGTGGCTTTTCCTCCTCTTAGAATGTTATAGATCAGGGAAAGGAGCTTTGTGAGATAGGAGGCAAGTTTATAGATCAGAAAGTCCATGGTATCCATTATGGGCCTGCGGGGAATACTTGCTTTATGGACTTTTTGGACCCTATTAATGGAAGGTGTGACCTCTTTGGTCAAGACAAGTCTCCTTTTAAAAAAGAAAAATACCCCTTTGATATGATATAGTACAAGGGTTTTTCTTTGGTAACATATAAGATATACTCTTTAGATCTAGTGATATCATCTACTCATTCCATGTTTACAATACCTTTCTTAGGTCTTTAGTGATATCATCAACTCATTCCATGTTTACAATACCTTTCTTAGGTCTTTCACATGGTTTGTTCTATTTTAAGAAAATAAATTATATAGAAAAATTTAAAATTGTAGACTCAATTTTGTATATTGAAAAATGAATATTGTGATCTTAAGGTGAATATTAGTCTTCAATTCTCTATTAGAGATACCATGACACTTCAAATTTACTTACATTCACTTGAATCATTTCTTCTTCCTCTATCAATTTAAGTACCATTATTTTTATTTTTATTTTTGCATTTTATGATCACAATAATTCATAATATCAATGCCCTCAACTTATTTGTTTAGTGGTTTATGTTTGTGAACATGCATATTAAATTTCTAGACCCTCCTTAAGCAAAATTTCTTTATACAAATATATATATATATGAAAAGTTTAAAAACAATAAAAAATATAAAAATTATATTTTATGATTACAAATCCCACTCTATTTTGAAACATTATCATTAAATCATAACAATAAAAAATAACATTTAAACAATACAAATAATAATTTATCATTTCACGGGGGCCACCTTACCAAATGCGCCCACCGCATATGGTATGCTAATCTGACATAGTATTGGAAGTACGACAAGTTTGTGTAGTCTCTTGAATTTGTCTTTTTGTACTTAAATACTAACCTTTTCATTTAGTACAATTAATTAAAAAAAGTGAACTCTTTTCAATCAATTGTAATCTTAATGATATCATATTATATATTATTTCAATTGCCCACGTTAAGGTTTTTATTATTAATAAATACAATTGCAATGTGTAAAACTAGTCATTACGGTAATGTTCTTCGTAAATTATAATAGATATTACATATCAATATTATTTATGTTATCAATTTGTTATTTTTCAATTATTTATATAATAATTATATGATATACTTAATAATTGATAATATATTATATATTATTTTAAGTTAATTGGGTTCATTATTAATTATTATTATAATTAGGTATTATTCTTTTTGATATAATATTATATATTATTATAATTATACAAAATGATATATTATAAAAGTATTATATATTAACATTATTTAAAATATTAAAATATTAATGTTATATTATTTAAAGTAAAATTTAAATTAATCATATTTTTTATTTGTTAATATCAATTTTTTTAAATAAGTAAGAGCAACTCAAGGTTATAAAGCTTATATTGATATTCAAAAAAGTTACGTAGTTGTTTTACTATCAAAAATCATGAAAATTTCCTTTGTCTTTTTCGCTTAACTTCCTATTAAGTATTACATTTGTTTTGGGCATTCCAACTATTTAGTATTTGTTAATATTGATTTCATTTTTAATTAATATTCATATATTCAATTTTGTCTTCTCCTTTTATGTTTTCCAATGTATCCATCACTCTATCTCTCACTCTTTTTATCCTTATCTCTCCTTCTCTCCCTACTTAATATATTCATTTCTCTATTCCCCTTCCTAGATTTACTACCAAAAATTATAAAAATTTCCTTTGTCTTCTTCACTCAACTTTATTAAGTATTACATTTGTTTTGGGTGTATCAACAACTCAATATTTGCTAAAATTAATTTTATTTTTATTAATATGAATATATTTATTTTTTTCTCTTTCCCTTTTATGTACCCTCTCTCTCTCTCTCTCTCTCTCTCTCTCTCTCTCTTTAATATATTCATTTATCTATTCCCCTTCTATTGCTCCCAATGTACCTATCTGTGTATGTATCTCTATTTTCATTCTTATCTCTCCCTTTTTCCCTATCACCCCATCTCTCTATTTCTCTCCCTCCATCTACCTATTTCTCCCTAACCCATCTTTTTATCTTTCATACAATCTCCAACTCTCTCCATTTCTTGTCTCTATCACCTCCTTATCTCTCAATCATATCCTCTCTATCTCTTTTTCCCATCTCCCCCTCTCTCTCTATATATCTCATTATATCTACTCTCTCCTATTCTACCCATCTCTTGCTCTATATCTCTTACTCTTTATCTCTATATATCCCTCTCTACCAATCTCTACATATCACTACCTATATCTTCATCTTTTTCTCTCCATCTCCACTTCTTTCATTGTCTCTTTTCTCCGTCTTCCTCTCTCCTTGCATCTATCCCTCTACATATATGTATATATCTCTCTCCATCTCTATTTGTCTATCTCTAATTCTCTCTTATTGTTTGCCCCTCTGTCTCCCTTAATCCTCTATATATCTTCTTATATCTTTATCTCTCTATCTCTTTATAACTATCTTCCTATCTCTCTATATTTACCTCTTTTCTTTGTCTTCCTCTCTTGCTCTATATTCATCTCTATCATTATCTTCGTCTCTTACTCTATCTTCATCTCTATTGTTATCTTCCTCTATCTACCTTTATCTCTCTCTCTCTCTCTCTCTCTCTCTCTCTCTCTCTCTCTCTCTCTCTCTCTCTCTCTCTCTCTCTCTCTCTCTCTCTCTCTCTCTCTCTCTCTCTAGATCTCTATATCCATGTCTCTTTCTATCTTTGTCTCTCCATTTTTCTTCCTTCCTCTCTCCCTCTATCTCTAACTCATTATATCTTTATTATGTTTATATTTGCATTATTTTCTCTCTTTTCATAATCTATTTTCAATCCCTATGTTATTACACTTTTTTCATAATTTTTTATTTTGTATTTACTGATTATTTAATATTTTGCAAATCTATTTATTTACATATTTTCAATAATGCAAGTTTAATGTATAGTTTTAAAATATTTCAATTAGATTTATACTAGCCAAAATTAATTACAATTTTTTTAAAATTTATTTTGTTTAGCTTAACTTGAATCTATTTTTGTCAAACTTGAATATGAACACAAATCTTGTGACATGATTCTACATAATGACATTAAAAGTCAAGTGCATTTCAATAGACACATATGTGAAGAGTATAACAAGACAAGATAGCTAATTTTGAATCAAATAGATTGGATATGAATATCTAGAAAATCAAAATGCACTGACACTTTAACAACATATTTAACCTATGTGTTACGGAGATGCACCCTTGGCCCTTAGATCCATATCATTGTCACTAATAAAATTTTGGGTACGTTGGGATGGCAAGAGATGTCCTTGAGTGTCCCCAAAAAATCTTCAAAATTTCAATAAAAATTAAAAACATACTATTACAATAAGAAATGTTGTAGGATGTTTGGTTCTCCCCAAGGAAAATTGTGACTATTGATATATTCCTTAATAATCATGGGAATGGCTAAATGTCACTAATGATAAGAAACCTTTTTACAATGTTTAAAAAAATTACTTCATGACACTAAAATAATATTGTTTTTAAATTATTTCTTGAATTTGACTTTGATGAACTTATATAATTGTTGATCATTATACACATGTTTTAAAGTTCATATCATCAGATATAAATCTGAATAATAATATATTTATTACTATAATACTATCGTCATTGTTGTCACTACTGTCTAGTTAATTTTATTTCTATTATATTTTTGTTATGATATATTTATTATTGCCATACTATTGTCTCTATCTCAATTTTCATGTCATATTAAACTCAGTATTAATTATTCTTTTAAAAAAATCTCTCTTTCTCTCTATTTGTATATATATACACATACTACCATACCTTGCCATCCCCCCAAAAATGGCCTTTAGATTGTTATCCTTGAAATGCATCGCTTGCCATTCTCATCCATGTCCACATTCCTGAAACACTATTTAGCATATCATTTAGCTCTTTCAAAGTTATATAATTACTATGCCATGTAGCAAATGAAATCCATTTTTTTTCCATTTGTTGGTGCTCACATCATTAGTTATCCTTATTACATGCACTTTTCATACTCTTTATCTTGCTTATTAGTTACTATTTAGAAATATTTTGGATATGCATATAAAAATGATACCAATTTATTAGCTCCAATGAAGGAACTAATAATTGCTCTTACAAAATCAAATTAAATATAACAAGAAAGGATATGAGAGAATAAAATAGAGTAATTATTGACAACAATTTTAACCCTAGGGGCCAGAATTTACGGAAACAAACTCTAGCAAAAGTGAGGCAAATAGTGACCCTTTTCTACTATCTCCAATGAAAAATATAATCTTAGGTCTCTTGGGCCCAAAACAATAATTTTTTTAACTTCCCTAAGATCACTTACAAATTTACAACAATTTTTGAACACTCTTTTTCGATTGTGTTTATCAAAATACATTTCTCTTGTTCACTTTCACTTCGAAGTTAAAACACTTGAATCCAAAAGTTCACTTTAAATCCACCAACTTGAATTAAATGCGTTAAAGTGTGGATCCAACTATTTTATGTATGTGTGATAAAACTACTACTTGGTGCAACTTGGCGTTTATGAAACTTCCACTTTTTGGAACCAATAGTTGTGTAGATAGCTATTGAGAGCTTTGTTGCACAAACATCATTTGCTAAATAGTCTTCCAAATACTACATGTACTACACAAATTTATCCAAAAGAGACCATTTTTTTTCTTAATTGACATTCCACACCTCTTCGGCATACGCATTGAACACCAAGGTGCAATTGCTAGTTGTAAATATATTCATACATTATTGACACTAAACAAATTCATGATAATATCTAATATCATAGCTTTGATTACATTAGACTCAAATATTTCTAGGGGTTAAACTTCTTGATGAAGTAATTTCATACCATCTAAATTGACACATTTTTTCCTTTATATTGCCATTTTTTCTCCCATCTATAACCTGAAACTTCCTTTATTTTTGAGACAAATGTTTATATTTTTTACTTTATTTTATTTAACAATATTTATTCAGCATAAAAAAATTACAATTTTTTTTTATGCCAACTTGATTTGGATCTCCAAAAATTCCCCCACTATATGAACATAATTGTTAAAAGAAAAATCAGCAAATATAAACAAAAGAAAAGGAACTTGGGTCATATGTAGCCTCCCTTATAAGCCAACTAAGAAGTTGGTATAGATAATACATATCTTAGATATATATCTCTTCATGTGGTAATATGAAACATATTTAAGGATATACCTAGTTGCATACACCCAAGAAAAGTTATTGTAAAGACTACATATCCAAGATTTACATTTCTTTATGGTACAATATGCAACAATAGTAAAATTACTAACGCTTCACTAAAAAATAAATAAATGGAATGAGTAAAGTCACCAACAAGCATGAAGAGAAGGAAATGCTTTTCTCTTGTGAGGTTCATTCTTTTCCCTTCTATACCTTAAGTTGTATTAATTAAATTTTTTTGCCTTAAAATGAAATTGTAGAAATAACAAGTAAATTGAAATTAACTCAATTAACATTATAGCTTTTCTTCACACAAGGAAATTATAGACACATAAATCATCCACTTATAATCATACTTGGTTTTATTCCCTTCTAGTGTTACCAATCATTAACTAAGTTTTCCAATTACCTTCATAGCATTAATTAAATAAATTCAAGTCACATTTAAAATAATTTTAATCATTTGTCTCTCTTTCTTCTTAGTTCACCCTTGATTAAATAAATCAACATTTATTCAATTAAGTTCACCTTTCATATCCCTATCCTTAAAATATAAAATAAATAAAGCTTATTTATTTAATTCCCCTATTTTCTAGTACAAGCCATTAACTAATAAATGTTGAGCTTTTGGACAAGCTAGGACTTGAACCTAGCACCTTCTATTTGTTGTTGGAGTGCTCTACTATTGAGCTACTGGCCCCTTTGTGGCAAATCCATCTTTGGTTTGGGTGGTTTATGTTCAACAACCCACCTTAAGCCACTTTGTAGATGCTTGGGGCTCCTCACTTGGCCTAGCTCTAATACCATGTTGTGATTTTGGACTAGCTAGGACTTGAACCTTGGACCTTCCATGCTGGAGTGCGTTACCACTGAGCTACTAGCCCCTTTGTGGCTAGTCCATCTTTGGTTTGGGGGTGGCTTATTTTCAACAATAAATCTAGGGGCACATTCTTAAGCATGCTTAAATGATGATCAAACTTGCATGCATTTGTCACATCGATCCCACATTTCCAAAAAATTCTTATCAAATCCACATATCCATTCATTTCTCCAAGAAAATCCTCACCTTCACATATCTTCAATTTGTTTTTTTTTTAACTTCCAATAGATACCATTGTTACAAGTGTGGTTGTCGTTGCACCAAAAGATCAACCTGTTAATGCCCGATACAACCACTAGACTTATATAATCCACAGGAGGCGGTTAAGCCATGTCACAAACCCGAGCATTGTGCTGCACAACACAAGGAGACCAAGGGTGCACACCTTGTAACAATCCCCCATAGCTCTGATACCACTTGTTACAAGTGTAGTTGTTGTTGCACCAAAAGATCAACCCGTTAATGCCCGATACAACCACTAGAATTTTAGAATCCACAAGAGGTGGTTAAGCCATGTCACAAACTTGTGTGCTGCACTGCACAACACAAGGAGACCAAGGGCGCACACCTTGTAACAACCATTTTAATGCTCATCCTTTCAATCTTTTGAAGATAGTGTTTCCAAGTCAAATCTCTTCAATCCTTTCCCTCTTCAAGTGCACTGGTCACAAGGTGCCATTTAGAGCAATCTCAACCCTTGATCAATCATCCTCACAATCTATAAATAGTCGCTCTCCCCAGCCTATAAATGCAAAGTCATGTTGTTGGTTCAAAATCTTTGAAGCACAAGTCTAGTGGAGCACAACAATGGACATTCTTATGTGTGCAACAAAGAGTTGTGGGTGAGACAATACTTGTTTTCTTTCATCTTTTGTTTCAATTCCTTTGTTTCATTAGAGGTGTACATCAAGTGTAGATTAGAATTTAAGTTTGTTGTTTGAATCTTTATTTTGTCTTTTACATCTTCTTTTCCAAAACTAATTTAGATTTTAAAGCAAGGTAAACTATGAAAGGAAAATACTTTTGATAGAAAAAAAGCGATAATATACATTGCTAGTTACAAAAGTGGATTATTTGGATGCTAAAAAAGGACAAGGTGTGATAAGAAATAGGTGCACTTGACACCTCTACTAATGTGGTAGCTTGTTGAGTTGCAATCATATCTTTTGATTTTACAAGATTTGACTTTAAGAAAAGTTATGTCTTGGACAATAGAATATCGAGTTGTATAGAATAGAAATCTAAATTCAAAAGAAGTATATATCTACAACTAAAATTCCTAAGATAAAAGAAAAGTTGAGGCTACTTGAAAATATACTTAAGGGATATATTTCAACCTAACATGTAGCCTAGACATTTTGTGTGTATTCATCCTATTATACTTTGTGCTAGAAACATGTATGTCAAGTGATTCTAATAAATTATAAAAATCCTATTATACTTTGTGCTAGAAACATGCATGTCAAGTGATTCTAATAAATTATAAGAACTTTAATAGTGCATGAGGAGTGTTTTATTTGTAGAAAGGAAATAGGGATATAGGTTTCATAGTTTGGCAAGGGGTAGAATTTAAGACTACACATAAGTGCTATAAAGAGGCATTTGGAAGTCACAAGAAATAATGCGGACTTGATTGTTTCCTAATGTCAAAAGCTTGGATGTTAAAAATTTGACAACCATTCTTACAAACATCCCTTTAAATTCTAATTATAGCTGGAAGTAGAAGAAGAACACCATTATAGCTGGAAGTAGAAGAAGAACACCATTTTTACAAACATCCCTTTAAATTCTAATCCACGTGGCTAAAATGTTCTTTGTTTCTTGAAAAAGTGGACAAATGGTGTGAGTGTAATGTATTGCATCCATACGTTAAATATTCATTTTGAATATGAAATTGAAGATGATTATTAGTAATTAAAAATATAGAACAAATAAATAAGTGGTAATATTGAAGTAAGTGCTTTGTTAATTTAGCAATGTGATCTAATAGACAACCTTTCATTTTGATAAAAGAAGATTTTTTTTTTTTGGCAGTAAAAGGTTAGAGATAGATGGGTTAAACAAGAGGATAATAACAAGGTGTTGTAAAAATTTAGAGGGGTTATTTCACAATAGTGTGGTCCATTTTTTTGTCGAAGTAGGACATTGAAATCAACATTTTAAATAAAAATTTCACCTTTTGTCATTTATAACGATTAAACCATTAAGAAATTGAAGATGATGTAAACTTGTGATTTTGAGATTTCACGCATAGATTATAAATGTATTTAAAAAAAATTAAAAAATAGTTTGTGGAACTTTTATATAAGTTTTAATAACTTATTTTTTAGAGTTAACATTATTTTTAAAAAATTACATTTATTTCATAATGCATAAGCTTTTCTAACAAGAAAAGATAAAATTATGAATTCTTAAATGTAGATTGGTAGCACCAATATTTAGTGCACTAATTTTTTTTTGTAATTTGTTTTGCATATTTTATCTTTTATTAGTTTTTGTGTTAAAATAATTATAATTTAGATATAGGCATCCATAATGCATAACTTTTTTTTGTATACATCCAAATGAAAAAAAATTTATTGTTGAAACAAGGCCATCAATGCTTAGTGTATAGATTTTTTTTTGAATTTTAATAATCAAATTAAATATATTTAAAATTTTACGTATTGGAAAGTTTACACCAAGGGCTATGATTGAACAAATTATCGAACAATCATATAAATTTCCAATGTCCAAGTGAGAGACACTATTGTAGGTCTACCAAGAGAGAAGCTATATTTTTGTAACTATTTTAAATGATTTCTTTAGGTGTGGAGTTTATTTTTCACAAAGATTTTTCCACGTATATCTTGTATTATGGTTTGCATCTCCTTTGTAATTATTTCTAATTTCATCTAAGGAACTTATCATGATTAATAAATTTGAATGCTTTACATTTCCAACATAATTTCATTGTTTATTTATTATCTTATTTCTACACACTTTCCTTCAAAGGTGAAGGCACATCCTCATTTAATAGGATTATAATTTGGAGTTATTCTTTGTTCCCATATACCATTAAAGATAATCAATTATTATCAAACAAGTTTTCAAATATTCTTGCAACCCATGCTAGTCAACAAGAGTAATGGAATGCATAATTGAATAATTATATGACATGATACTAAATGCATATTAGAAATCCTTCATCAATATCAAATTCTCCTACAATCTAAATGAATAACGTTTAAAACAAAAGGAAAATATTCTAAAATCAACCTAAATAACTCTATTCAATAGTTTAATAGAGCATTTTTAGCATTAGCATGCCTCCAATGAGAGGTCAATTTTACTAAATTTGCATCTTTATTTCATAGTTGTACATGTAATTATTGTCAAAGAAATATGGACTATTCTTATGTCACAATTCTTTATCAATCTACCCTTATTTTCATTGTATACAAATTGCACGACCATCAAATACATATAAAATAATCATATACAACACCCTTCAATTTTATGTTATACTATAAAGATCAATTGACATAAAATTACTTTAATGATCTAGATCCTTTAAAATTTTATTATTTTTAACTACAATTGAAGCATCATTTCTGGTGCCCATCCATGCATAATATATATTTGAATGATGTTCATAGTGACAATATATGTTGCCTAAAATTGAACAACTTTGAATGTCAAAATATATGCATTCCTTCTAGTAATATCTGAAAATTTATTTCTCTTCAATAAAACCTTATCAATAAATGTTATACATGAAGGTAACAATTTTACTACATAAGATGTGACAAACATAAAAAATAATAACGTAATAACGTTTAAAAATTATTTAATACCATACAAAAAGCATTTATTCTTTGGAATGAAGTGTTCTTTTAAAATGGTTTTGGATTTGTAAGGACTCTTTTACTCTATGTCAAACTACTATTCCTTTATATTTTCTATTTCAATTTTATTTTACTATAACATGTAAAGTTATTGTTATCTAAGGCATTGCCAAATAATTCTTTATTAAGTCTTTAGCCATCTTCCTATATTTGAACAATTGATAAAATCCAATAGCTAAAATTTACTAAATAAATTATATTCATATTAGTTTCAATTTGTTTTTCTGACTAAACTAATTTGAACAATGGATTCTTTCATGGTTTTATGTTGTCCAGTGATGAAGGAAAGTTGTGTGATGAAGGAAAGTTGTTGAAGAGCATTGTAAATTGTGTGATGAAACACATAAAAATAGAGGTGCAATTGGAGGTAGCCAAATATCCAATGGGTCTTGATGAGGCAGTAGGTGCTTTTGAAAGTACATTTGATTCTTCTCAAAAAATACAAATTGTGGGGATTGTTGGTATGGGGGGCTCTGGGAAAACGACACTTGCAAGAGAAATATACAATAGGAAAAGTTCCTTAATAGATAAATCTAGTTTTCTTTTTGAAGTCCGAGATGCAGAAAATAAAAATGAATTGTGTACAAGGCAGAAGAAACTGATGCAAGACATTAGTGGTGTTACATCTCAATTTGATAATGTAGAAGAAGGGAAGATAATCCTTAAAAGGCATTTGAGATTTCTTCAGGTTTTTTTAGTTTTGGATGATGTGGATAGTTTACATCAATTAGATGCTCTATTGCCAGGAATTGACAGCTTGGGACAAGGTAGTTTAATTATTGTTACAAGTTGTGAACTGGGCATTCTTAAATCATGGGGAATCTCATCCATTTACCAAATAAAAGGATTAAATCCTAGACATGCTAAAGAGCTTTTATGTTGGCACAGTTTCCTACAATCTTCTCCTCCAGTTGAATTTGAAGATCTTGTTAAGAAATTTGTACATCATTGCAATGGATTGCCCTTATCCCTTAGAGTATTTGGAGGACTGCTTTATAAAAAGCCTAAAGAGTATTGGAATTCTCAATTGAAAAAAATATCAAGAATATTACCCCATGACATTAAAGAAACGCTTAAAATAAGCTTCAATGCACTAGATAAGGAGGAACAAGAAATATTTTTAGACATAGCTTGTTTTTTCCGAGGAGAAGAAAAAAATCTGGCCATTGAGGTGTGGGATGGGTCGGGATGGTGTGGAGTTCATAGTTGGGAAGTGCTTGAGAATAAATGTTTGGTTGAGGGGGACGAGTGCAATAAAATCAAAATGCACGATCAGCTTAGAGATCTTGGAAGAGAAATTGCAAAGGAATGGTCACCCCACCGTATTTGGTCAACGGAGCAAATCAAAGACATTCAGAAACAGGCCATGGTGAGCTTGATATATTGCTTGATATATTCTTTTATATGCTCTGTAATACTTAGCATGGAAGCCTTTTTCGTTCGTTGGTATGCCATCTTAATTGTTTTAAAGGATTTTTCTTTTGTATATTCCAATTCAGGAAAGAGTGATATTGATTCGGGGGATTAGTGCGGCAACCTATGATTTCTATCGAGTGTGCTCACCCCATCATGGTACACCTTTTGAAGAGTGTATGGAGATTGTGAGAGACTGTTTTACAAAGTGTAAGAGCCTTACACCTTCTATCCTTGTTGTGAAGTCTCATTATTTTACAGAAAAATGTGCAACACTATTTCCAGCCCTCCTCTGGCTGCGATGGAGCAATATGCCGGAGACAGCTCTTCCGTCGTGGCTAATGCTGAAGAATTTAAGAGTTTTAGAGCTGCCACATTATGGACACTTTAAAGAATTGTGGAACGACACAGATGTAAGTATTTTCATTTGCCTTATGAATATTTAAAGAATCATATGTTTAGTTAGTTGTTTCATAATTTTTGCACGATTTGCTCTGAATTGAAATGCAACGTGGCTGCAGCCTCCTTTGGAATTAAGAGAGCTGAATATTGAAAATGCCTTAAGTTTCCTCAAATTTCCGGGGTCAATAGGATGTCTTAAACATTTGAAAAAGATATCCGTGGCCGAACCAATGAGAGATATTCTTATGGACAGTCTTCCAGAAGGGTTTTGTCTACTTGAGTCGTTGGAGCACCTCCAGCTAAGTGGATTTGATGAGCTAACGTCATTGCCTCGCGAGTTTGGTCTTTTGACAAACCTGCGACATCTAGATTTGAGCGATTGCAGGAAATTGAGGATGTTGCCTGATTCTTTTAAGCAGCTCATAAATCTGCAGTATATCAATTTGCGTGTTTGCAAGGAGCTCACCTTAACGTCAGAGAACAATTACATTTTGGAAAATATGACAAAGTTGGAGACTCTAAATTTTTCAGGATGTAAGAAAGTTGAGAACCTACCTCGGGATATCACAAAGCAGTTGTCGTTGAGATATCTGTATGCGGGAGGCACCGGGTTAAGGGAATTGCCAAGTAACATTGGCGAACTGAGCAAATTGGAAGTGCTGGAAATAGGGAGTTATCAATTAAAAACTTTATCTGAGTCTATGGGTGATTTGTCTTCTTTGACTAGTCTTACCATTTCTTATTGTAATCAATTAAAAACTTTACCTGAGTCTATGGGTGATTTGTCTTCTTTGACTAGTCTTACCATTTCTTGTTCTGAATTAAAAACTTTACCCCAGTCTATGGGTGATTTGTCTTCTTTGACTAGTCTTACCATTTCTTATTGTAATGAATTAAAAACTTTACCTGAGTCTATGGGTGATTTGTCTTCTTTGACTAGTCTTACCATTTCTTATTGTTATCAATTAAAAACTTTACCTGAATCTATGGGTCATTTGTCTTCCCTAGCACATCTTGAAATTGACGAGTGTTGGAAGTTGGGATCTTTGCCTAAGAACTTAGGATGTTTACCTGAGCCAGAGAGAAGTCTTAGTCAGTCAGAAGAACTGAGCATAAAAAGGGTAGCATAAAAATGGTGTTCTTATCTTCAACATTTTCTTTTGAACTTTAAGATAAGAAGGAAAATCCCAGTCTACCTATAGATTGTATGATTCATTTGCTATTTTAATTTCTTTTTTCTATTCTTGATATATTTGGACATGAAGCCATATCACGGTTAGGATTATATCCATTAGATGTGTGTTTTATAAAAATTATAAAAAATTACTTTGCAAGCATTAAATTCTAATTTTCTAATTGTACATGGACTCCCATACCACCTTCGCCACGTGTGCATCCCACATAAGGTAGAGAAAAATAAGATAATAAGGATCTTTTTAAGAAGGTTTCAAGACACCTTGAAACTAAAAATACCCTTGTGATGTTGTAAAAGTACGTCTTTTGGCCAAACCTTAGATCAAATGACACCCAATATATTAGGTCTTGTAATGTATATGCAACTGCCAAACAAATCTACAAGAAAAGTGTAGCAAGGGTGTACACACCTATACAAATTCAAAAGATATTGCAAGAATATTTTCCATGGAGTTATTCTTAGGGAATCTTACTACCAAACATGAAATGATTGTGTTTTTATGGCAACTGACATATTCTTAAAAATGAAAATTTTAATTTTTTGAAAGAACAAAATATTAGCTCTAGAAATAGCTCAACTACACTATTATTATCTCTAGATACAATTTAGAATATAAAAAATATTTTGTTAGATAGAGATATAAGGTTCTTGAGAAATTTATACAAAGCATATTGGTCTATGCTAGAAAAATAGCTCAAAAAGTCCACTGCATTCTATTCCCAGACTAATGAATAGACATGAGTGGTTAATAGAATGATAGGTATAAAATTTTAAGAATCACCTCACTTGGGACGAAATCCCACCTTTCATTTAATATAGCTACAATAGATCTTTGCACAACTCTACTACACATAGTCCTTTTTCTAGGTCTACATGGGTTTCTAACCCCTAACATCCATAGACATGTGTAGTTTATCCCTTTCCACCATAAATGACAACTCTTTCAAATCAAAAGAAAGTTGACAAATTTGTTTAGTTCATTGAAAATAATCAATAAGTGTAGTCAATTCTATAGCAGGCTAGAGCAAAGGACAAGTAGCACCTTGAAAAGCATCAGACACTACATATTTTAGGTTTGTGATTGAGTCTAGCTATATTGGATGAGGAAAGACTAATAAGATACAACCAAAATCTTCATCAATTTAATATAGGATCTATAAAATCATCAAGAAAGTAAGAGATAATGCCTACAAGTTTAATTTTTCTTTCTACCTTTGGTTGAATCAAGTATTGAATGGGGAACCCTTATTCCATTAATTTCTACCTATGTTGAATATTTCAAATGTTTTAGAGCCTATTTAATAAATCAAGATCAATACAAAGTTCTTCCTACATAATTGTACCAAATCACAAACATGAGGGTAACATGAACACATCAAGAACATGTCTCTCTCTTCTAGATCATCGAAATAGGTCAAGTTTTTTCCATGGAAAAAGATAAAAAAGGTTTAGGTTACCAATGTTATATTTTGCTAGATGAAGATAGCTACCCAAGATCTAGAGGCCTAATGAAAAGCACAAGAAGAGAGAAGATCAACATGACAAGAATAAACTGTAATCCTATCAATAATGCAAATATCATGAATGTGTGAAAATATTATAAAGGCAAGCCCTTGATTATTTAGGCCAAGGTGAGAGATGAGATATCGTAAGATTATGATAAGTTTATTAATATTATGATATGAGACATAAATTTATAACTTATTATCCACTTAAGATGGGAAATTGATAAATGATAGTTCTGCACTAAAAGAGAGACTCGCCACTAAAAGTGGAAATTTCACCTAAAGTGAGAATTCTCCATAAAGTGGGAATCATCTATATAGTGTTCCCTAAGTAAACTATTTTGATTCAAAAATTCACATAAGTGATAGGTTATTGATGTAGAAGCATTCAGTTGCATGAGCGATCCTCTTTAAACAAAAAAAAATTAGTTTTGTTCAATGTTTTTTTGGTTTTTGTTTGTTTTTCGATAAAATCACAAGTTTATGAACTTGTTTCAGAATATGCTCAAGTTCTTGAGCTTTATTTTTCATCAACGAAATAATTATTTGGGAAACTGTAAGGTTCTTGAACTTCTTTTTCTTCTTTGTAAGTTTCCAAAGTTCAATTGCGAGGTTTTATGCTGAAGGTAATTTTCCAAATGATATTTTCAATTTCTTGAACTAACAAGAATTTTGACACAAAGGAACGTTCAAAAGCTTTACAAAACTCTAAAACTATGAACATGAGGCGAAGAGTCTTCATTCAGTGAGTTCTCCAATTCGGGAATTCAACAAAATTGGAAAATAGATTTGACCAAAAAGCTATAAGGTTCAGGCAACTTCTAAATAGTGTAGTGCCCCTCCTCAATCCATCTTTTGTTTTATGCATCGATAGACTTGTTTAGAATTATTGGTGGTATTTTGATGGTTACTTATGACTTTATCTATATCTCATATGCTTATGGATGATGCTAGACATTTTATATGACATATGGTACTTGACGATTTATATGGATGATGGTACATTCTGGACTATCTTGATGGATGGGTTTATATTTGATGATCTATATGCATTGATACTCATATATGGATTATATTGCTTCTAATGTCACGATGATATCTACATGGTACTAACCCCTACTACATGATTATAATTGTATGAGATGAGTTGATGTTGGGATTTTATGATTGTCTTACTACTGTATTTGAGATAATAGACGATATCATACCACTCATCATGAGCATGTTATGATGTCGTGATTCTCTTTCACTTGCATGATCATTTATGATGTATATGTTATCACATATTTTGTGTTGTGGTTATTGGTGGTTGCGGGATTGCATGTTCTAGACATCAACTCCACAGGTGATCTCACAGGTTTGAGTGTGTCTTATCCTAATGGCCAGTTGATCGGAGATGATACAAGTTTCCTTCTTCACACTCTAGGTTTAAGTTGTCACCCTTGTCAGTTGTGTCATGGCTTGAGTTGTCTTGTAGCGTGATGTGGTATGTGGTTGGACCCTTGTCAAGTTGCCTTGTGGAGTATGATTTTTTATTAGATTAACAATTAATTTATTGTATAGTTTATTAAGTAATCGGATTAATTTAATGTGTGATTATTATTTGGAGATTTGTTATTTATTTTTATTTATCAAGCGATTTAGTATTATTTGTGATTTGGGGTTTAATGTTTATTTAATTATTTACATAATTGAGCCTTTGATTTAATTAGATTTATTGTTACTTAATTAATATCACTTGATTTATTTATATTATATGGTTTGGTGGCTTTAATAATTATTTGGGTGCATAAATTATTATGCCCATGGTTTATTTTATTCAATTGGGCCTTTTGATTTATTGATTATTATTTAATCTTTTTACCCTCCTTGGTTATTTAATTTATTATTTATTCTACCTACACCGTTTTGCTATTGGTTAAAATATTTGGGGGAAGTAAATTATATTATTTATGGGATGGTAGGTAAGAAATACTATTTCCCCAAATATTTTAATTTGCTGGGCTTTGGCTATAGTTTTGTGTTTAATTTTTTTTACATATAAATATTATTTCCTGAGTTAGTTCGGGGGTTGGCATTTTTGGATATTATTCTGCATACTTTGAAGATTTTTTTGGCTGCTTGGATTTGGCTTGGGTTTTGCTAGATTTTGAATTTATAATTGGCTTCTCTGAATTTCTTTGCCATCACTTCTTGCATTTCATTTCCGAAAAAGATTGTTTGCGTAGTGCCAGCAAAAGACTATTTTCGGGTGTGCTAATTATACTGAGTATAAGTTATAATATATAGCTAGGATGTTTGTTGGCACGTTTGGCATAACTGATGAAGATGAGATGATGGTGGATGACTGTACTAGTAGAGGAAGATGACACGTTCAGTTATTTATATTGTCATTGATGGCAACCAGGTTCAACTGATGTTTAATGATGTTTACAGTTGGTTTTCGGTGATTGACTTGGTGGCTAAGTGATTTGGTCTACCAGAGTAACAGTTTGACAGAGTTTATTGGCAAGACTGCGAGTTAGGACCTTAATCGGTAAAGTAGATAAGTTTTGATGGAATCGGATAATTGGTGATGTTAGGTGACTTGTTTTGATGGAATCGGGTAGTTTGGTGATTTTTACCAAGGTTTAAGAAGGGTTTAACGATCGATAAAGAATTCTCTTAACCGGTAATGATTTTTGGTTTGGCGGTGATCTACATCAAGTTCACGCATTGATGATAACGTGACACAAACCGCATGATGAGTTTGAAATATGTTTTGGCGTGTTTGGAGAACGAATTTCTTGGGAATGTGCAAAGTCCTTAGCAAAATGTGTGAAGGGTTTGACTTTGTACCAGATCGACTTGCTGTGACGATTTATGATCATTCAACGGTCGATATTGATTTATAATTGATTGTAATCATTCCTATGATGATCTTTAATGAATTGTAAAGATTTGTGATGATCTATGCAGTAAGTCTTAGGGTTTTGATGCCGACCTAGTTGTAAAAGTTATTTATGTCGGCAAGGTTGATGTTTTGTACTGTCAGTGATTTTGAGAAGTATGAGAAACAAAACCAGTGTGTGTGAGAAGATCTGCCAGAGAGATGTAGACTTAGAACTTAATTGGATCTGATCAAGAAAGGAGTAGAGTGCTATACACAGATCATTCAATGTTGTTCTCTGATAATTACAACAACTAAAATCCCTTAAACGGATAGGCCCTAACAGGCCTCACATTGTAAAATCTCCTAATAGGGTGACTCAATATTTGAGTTCTAAATCCTCTTGCGAGGTTGATCCTAACAGATCAAAGCTTCTAACAGGACTGAGGTAATGATAGGGAGATTGAGTGAGAAGTTGCTCAATAAGTCTAAATTGGTTTTAAAAGGACTCAAAAGACATGCTTTTATTTGTGTTCACTTACTATTTGCAATGTCAATCTTCAACACCCACACCTCTTCTCAAGAAACCACCCCGTTATGATGTTACACTCCCTTGTTCTAGCTTGTTTCCTCAATGCTACTCAAACCTTCCACCATAGGTCCACATTTCAAGATGGTATCTAAATGATCAATTTTGATCGAATTAGGCTCCTTGAGTGTCTTTTAACTATTTTTCACAAGTTTGGAAGGTTCTAACACCCTTGAGGCAACCGGGTTCAACTTTTTAGTTAAAACAGGGCTAAAAGGCTACTGGCCCGTGGAGGCCTAATTGGAATGAATTTTTCTTGTATAGTGCAACGATGGTCATTAGCACCATGGAACCTAACTTGGAAGGTGTCAAAAAGGTCCAAACTCAAGGATTTTTATGGTTTTATCTCCTGAGAAGGTAGTGTAATGATTGTCCACATTTTGAGGCAATGAAGTAGGGTTTTGAGAGGGTTTTGCTCATACAACATAGGAAGTCTCTCCTACACCACAAACCAAGCTTCCAAAATATTCTAGAACCTCTACCATATCATTTGGAACTATTCTCCAACTTTTCCCTGCATGACATTACATCAAACATTTGCCATACAATCTGAAAAAGGCAATAAAATGACTGTTACATGCACTGTCACTGCTAATTCACTGTTTTATCTGCACTTTGAAAGGTTAGACTTCATGAAAAACTTAACCAAAGTATGTAACAACCTCCAAAAACTTTTTCAACATGTTTCACAAGATTCCAAAGCATGGACATGTTCATAAAGCAATTTTGGATTCAAAAAGTCATTAAATTGCCAAAACAAGGAGTTTACTGCCAGCTACAACTCAACACCTTTACAAGGTAAAGTAAACATTGTTTGGAACTTAAAATGCCTCTAAAACTCCAAGGAGACTACTGCAGACCTTTGTCTTAAGTTTTCTCACTCAAATTGACCTTTGAGTACAAACAAGTTTGATCTTTGTTCACATTTGCTAGCCAAATCCATCTCCAACTTGCCTAGCATATACTCAAAAGCACTTCTTTTGCACAACCCTGGCCAAAATATGAAATATATGCACTATAAATATGCAATAAAACTTTCTAAGTCCACCCATGGGAGCCCAAACCTAGATTTAGACAAGTTGATGCATTTTGGAGTCCAAAACCCTTGACAGAGCAGTCAAGGAGCAAAATGAAAACAATTTTATAAAACCAACTTCCAAATGCACAACCTGTAAACTAATTACATAAAGAGCATTGAATATACAATAGATACACTCTCCAAAAGGTATAGTATGAAAAAGATAAGCCCCAGTATGGACTACTATCCAAATGGAGTTCAAAACATGAGAAAAGTCATAAAAATGCTTGCTCTTTCAATTGATTATGATAGAAAGTACAAAAGCCAAAACTATACCAAGAAGAGGGAGGCATATAAATATAATTTGAAGGTAGTTATCAAGTCCTATTCGGACATAAGGAATTTTTGTCTTCTTTTTACAAAAAGTGTCCAAAATGACAACTTTTACAAGCAAGAATGACAACTTTTGTTGCTCCAAGTGGCAATTTGAGCAACCTAACTCAACCAACCTTCCAAAATAACCTAGGAATGATTAAAAACACTTTCTAAACATATTTCAATGCTTCCCAAAGCATGAATAAGCCTATAAGGCAAATTTCCACTTTTTAGCCTTATTTGGCCTAGGAGCACAAAACTGACAACTCAAACCTTAGGAAAACAAAACTTGATCTCTCAAGCACAAAATGAGATTAAAAATATATGAAATGACTCAAAACAACCTATGAGAACATTTCAAAACTAACAAGACACTTAAGCATGAAAAATACCAAAAATGGAGAGTATAAGCAAAACTACGTGCTCCTGCACCATACTCCCCCAAAGACAAAGAAGTCATGTGACTCTATGAGGCAGCAAAGAAGAAGGAATTCTAGATTGGGAGAACTCAGACTCATGTACCCAAGTGGCTTCTGAAAGTGGTTTATCTTTCCACTTGATGAGATGCTCCATGTACACTTGATGGCGAGTCCTCTTGTAAACTCTTGAGTCCAACACTTGTTCAGCTTGTGGAATGGATGGAGGAGGGAAAGATAGGTCTGAAAGTGACTTGTGAACATTTGAAACTCTATCATCCTCCTTAGGAAGCTAAACTTTGAATGCCACCAAATTTGAAACATTGAAAATAGGAAAGAAAGAAAGATTAGTAGGCAAATCAATTTTATATGCATTAGAACCATACTTAGCCAATATCTTGCAAGGACCTATCCACCTCATTTGGATCTTGTTGAGAACTCCTTTTTGCAATCTAGATTTGTTCAAATGCACCATCACAAAGTCCCCAACTGAAAATTGAACATCCCTCTTTGATGCATCCACTCTAGCTTTCACTTTCTGTGAGTTATCCTGAAGAGTCTTTTTCACTTGCTAATGAAGTTCCTTCATTGATTGAGCCATGTCATCTGTTGTACCACTCTTTTTCTACAAGTTACCAAGATCCCTTAACTCCATGACACCCCTTGGGTGCATACCATAAACAATCTCAAAGGGACTCTTACCAGTTGACCCGTTAACACTATCATTATATGCAAATTCGGTCTGATGGATGAGCTGATCCCAACTTTGGCCATATTCCTTTGTCAAATACCTTAAGAGCTTGCCAAGAGTCCTATTGACCACCTCAATTTGGCCATCAGTCTGTGGGTGATAAGCTGAACCAAAAGAAATATTAGTACCCAATCTTTTCCACAATGTCTTCCAAAAATGGCCAAGAAACTTAACATCTCGATCAGAAACAATGCTAGAAGGTAAACCATGGATTTTAATCACTTCCTTGAAAAACAAATAGGCTATATGACTAGCATCATGTGTAGTTTTGCAAGGAACAAAGTGTGCAATTTTACTAAATCTATCCACAATCACAAAAATGCTTTCAAAACCAGCTTGAGTCTTAGGTAAGCCTACCACAAAATCCATGCTAACACATTCCCAAGGCCTTGTAGGAATTGGAAGAGGCTAATAAAGACCAATATTAGAAGTAGTACCTTTTTCCTTCTGACAAACCATACATTGCTCCACATACTTTCTGACATCTCACTGCATTTTAGGCCAATAATAAAAACGTTGCACCAACTCCAATGTTTTGTTAAGACCAAAATATCCACTCAAATACCCATTGTGCTTTTCTTGAATCAGACTCTCCCTCATTGAGCTTTTAGGAACATACAACTGCCCACCTTTAAACAACAAACCATTTTGCAAAGTATAATCAACATATTCACTATGAAAAGAATTATCAAATGCTTGGCAAACCTTATAGATTGCTGCAAAATATTCATCATCAGGATACATTCCTTTGAAGCTCTCTATCCCAATACTCTGAACTTGTACTTCCTGCACTGTTAGAAGACTTCTACTCAAAGCATCTGCTACTTTATTGCATTGTCCTTTCTTGTGCTTAAGAGTAAAAGTGTACGATTGTAAGTACTCAACCCATTTAACATGCCTATGATTTAACTTTTCTTGTGAATTCAAGAAACTCAAAGCTTGATTATCCGTATAAACAAAAACCTCCTTTGGAAGCAAATAATGTCTCCACTTTCTAAGTGCTTGAACTAAAGCATAGAGTTCCAAATCATAGGGAGGGTACTTCTTTTTAGCATCATTCAACTTTTCACTAAAGAAAGCTATAGGTCTATTATCCTGACTCAACACTGCACCTACTGCAATATTACTAGCATCACATTCAATAGTAAATAACTTGTCAAAAATAGGAAGTATAAGCATTGGTTCAGAAGCAACCTTGGTTTTCAAAAGTTCAAACCCCTTATTTGCTACATCTGTCCATTGAAACTTTACCTTAGCCCCACCTTTTATAGTATCAAGCATTGGTGCACAAATTTCACTAAACCCTCTGATGAACTTCCTGTAGAACTATGCTAAGCCATGAAAACTTCGGACATCACTTGTTGATTTGGGTGTAGGCCAATTTGTGATGGCTTCCACCTTGGTTTTATCCATTTTCAAATCTCCACCTGAGATCACAAAGCCAAGATAAACCAATTCTTTTTTCATAAAATCACACTTTTCCAAATTGATTGTCAGTTGTTCATCATATAATTTGTTCAAAACAATTTCAAGATGCTTCAAATGCTCTTCTTGAGTTTTACTGAAAATTAGAATGTCATCTAAGTACACCACTACAAATCTACCAATGAAATCATGCAACACTTCATTCATGAGTCTCATGAATGTACTTGGGGCATTAGAAAGACCAAATGGCATAACTAGCCACTCATAAAGACCCTCATTTGTTTTGAAGGCTGTTTTCCATTCATCACCTTCTTTTATCCTGATCTGGTGATAACCACCCTTGAGGTCAATTTTTGTGAAATGCTTTGCACCTCCCAAACAATCCATCAAATCCTCAATCCTTGGAATAGGAAATCTATACCTAATAGTGATTCTTGTATACACCTAAAAATGGTCTGAAGATAATTAATTGAATAAGGAATTATATGCTCTATAATACTTGGCATGGAAGCCTTTTTCGTTCGTTGGTATGCCATCTTAATTGTTTTAAAGGATTTTTCTTTTGTATATTCCAATTCAGGAAAGAGTGATATTGATTCGGGGGATTAGTGCGGCAACCTATGATTTCTATCGAGTGTGCTCACCCCATCATGGTACACCTTTTGAAGAGTTTATGGAGATTGTGAGAGGCTGTTCTACAAAGTTTAAGAGCCTTACACCTTCTATCCTTGTTGTGGATGGTAATTATTTTACAGAAGAATGTGCAACACTATTTCCAGCCCTCCTCTGGCTGCGATGGAGCATTTTTGCGTCGTGGTGGACACTTACATGTGCTCCTCCGTCGGGGATGCTGAAGAATTTAAGAGTTTTAGAGCTTCCATGTGCTGGAGGCTTACAAGAATTGTGGAACGACACAGATGTAAGTATTTTCATTTGCCTTATGAATATTTAAAGAGTCATATGTTTCGTTAGTTGTTTCATAATTTTTGCACGGTTTGCTCTGAATTGAAATGCAACGTGGCTGCAGCCTCCTTTGGAATTAAGAGAGCTGAATCTTCAAAATGCCAACAGTTTCCTCAAATTTCTGGGGTCAATAGGATGTCTTAAACATTTGAAAAAGATATCCGTGGACGCACCAATGACATATAGTCTTGTGGACAGTCTTCCAGAAGGGTTTTGTCTACTTGAGTCTTTGGAGCACCTCCAGCTAAGTGGATTTGATAAGCTAACGTCATTGCCTCGCGAGTTTGGTCTTTTGACAAACCTGCGACATCTAGATTTGAGCTATTGCAGCAAATTGAGGATGTTGCCTGATTCTTTTAAGCAGCTCATAAATCTACAGTATATCGATTTGAGTGGTTGCGAGGAGCTCACCTTAACGTCAGAGAACAATTACATTTTGGAAAATATGACAAAGTTCGAGACTCTAAATTTTTCAGCATGTAAGAAAGTTCAGAACCTCCCTCGGGATATCACAAAGCAGTTGTCGTTGAGATATCTGCATGCGCAAGACACCGGGTTAAGGGAATTGCCAAGTAACATTGGCGAACTGAGCAAATTGGAAGTGCTGGAAATAGGGAGTTATCAATTAAAAACTTTACCTGAGTCTATGGGTGATTTGTCTTCTTTGACTAGTCTTACCATTTCTTGTTATCAATTAAAAACTTTACCTGAGTCTATGGGTGATTTGTCTTCTTTGACTAGTCTTACCATTTCTTGTGATCAATTAAAAACTTTACCTGAGTCTATGGGTGATTTGTCTTCTTTGACTAGTCTTACCATTTCTCATTGTAGTCAATTAAAAACTTTACCTGAGTCTATGGGTGATTTGTCTTCTTTGACTAGTCTTACCATTTCTTGTAAAGAATTAAAAACTTTACCTGAGTCTATGGGTGATTTGTCTTCTTTGACTAGTCTTACCATTTCTTATTGTAGTCAATTAAAAACTTTAGCTGAGTCTATGGGTGATTTGTCTTCTTTGACTAGTCTTACCATTTCTCATTGTAGTCAATTAAAAACTTTACCTGAGTCTATGGGTGATTTGTTTTCTTTGACTAGTCTTACCATTTCTCATTGTAGTCAATTAAAAACTTTACCTGAGTCTATGGGTGATTTGTCTTCTTTGACTAGTCTTACCATTTCTCATTGTAGTCAATTAAAAACTTTACCTGAGTCTATGGGTGATTTGTCTTCTTTGACTAGTCTTACCATTTCTCATTGTAATCAATTAAAAACTTTACCTGAGTCTATGGGTGATTTGTCTTCTTTGACTAGTCTTACCATTTCTTGTAAAGAATTAAAAACTTTACCTGAGTCTATGGGTGATTTGTCTTCTTTGACTAGTCTTACCATTTCTTATTGTAGTCGATTAAAAACTTTACCTGAGTCTATGGGTGATTTGTCTTCTTTGACTAGTCTTACCATTTCTCATTGTAGTCAATTAAAAACTTTACCTGAGTCTATGGGTGATTTGTCTTCTTTGACTAGTCTTACCATTTCTTGTAAAGAATTAAAAACTTTACCTGAGTCTATGGGTGATTTGTCTTCTTTGACTAGTCTTACCATTTCTTGTTGTAGTCAATTAAAAACTTTACATGAGTCTATGGGTGATTTGTCTTCTTTGACTAGTCTTACCATTTCTTATTGTAGTCAATTAAAAACTTTAGCTGAGTCTATGGGTGATTTGTCTTCTTTGACTAGTCTTACCATTTCTCATTGTAGTCAATTAAAAACTTTACCTGAGTCTATGGGTGATTTGTCTTCTTTGACTAGTCTTACCATTTCTCATTGTAGTCAATTAAAAACTTTACCTGAGTCTATGGGTGATTTGTCTTCTTTGACTAGTCTTACCATTTCTTGTAAAGAATTAAAAACTTTACCTGAGTCTATGGGTGATTTGTCTTCTTTGACTAGTCTTACCATTTCTTATTGTAGTCAATTAAAAACTTTACCTGAGTCTATGGGTGATTTGTCTTCTTTGACTAGTCTTACCATTTCTCATTGTAGTCAATTAAAAACTTTACCTGAGTCTATGGGTGATTTGTCTTCTTTGACTAGTCTTACCATTTCTCATTGTAGTCGATTAAAAACTTTACCTGAGTCTATGGGTGATTTGTCTTCTTTGACTAGTCTTACCATTTCTCATTGTAGTCGATTAAAAACTTTACCTGAGTCTATGGGTGATTTGTCTTCTTTGACTAGTCTTACCATTTCTTGTGATCAATTAAAAACTTTACCTGAGTCTATGGGTGATTTGTCTTCTTTGACTAGTCTTACCATTTCTTGTAAAGAATTAAAAACTTTACCTGAGTCTATGGGTGATTTGTCTTCTTTGACTAGTCTTACCATTTCTTATTGTAGTCAATTAAAAACTTTAGCTGAGTCTATGGGTGATTTGTCTTCTTTGACTAGTCTTACCATTTCTGATTGTAGTCAATTAAAAACTTTACCTGAGTCTATGGGTCATTTGTGCTCTTTGACTCAGCTTCACATTAATAATTGTAATAAATTGGAAACTTTACCTGAATCTATGGGTCATTTGGCTAAGAACTTAGGATGTTTACCTGAGCCAGAGAGAAGTCTTAGTCAGTCAGAAGAACTGAGCATAAAGTCTCTGTCGGGGTCCTGTTCTTCTTCATTGTGCAACCTCAAATCGATATATTTATACTGCACTCCTGTGTCGAGGATATCAATCTCTCAACAATGCTGCCCCCGTCTGGAAACTCTGGACCTTTTCCTCAACGAGCAGTTAGTAGAGATCGAAACGTTGCCAACATTAGTAAAGGCCTTGAAGTTGAGGAACTGTAAAATGCTGAAGGTCATAAGTGCTTTGTTAGGCATGGTAAACCTTGAGACACTGCGTATAGAGAACTGCGGGGACAAGGTACAATTTGACCAACCATCCATGCCAGGCATAAATTTTGAGCATTTGGAGAGACTGCAGACGCTACAGCTCTCAGCAGAATGCAACATCTCAGCAATTGAACTTTGCCTTCAGACTATAAAGGTAATACTAATAACAGTTTTTGAAGTCATTAACTTATTGTGTATTGGTTGTTCGTAAATTTGTATACTAGTGTTTGCAGAAATGGCCATCCAAAAGTATAATATGCGGAAGGACAGAGCGTGGTGTGGAATCAGTTATGAAGTCTTCTGCCTTTCCTGGTCTCACTTTGGTTGATTCATGCGTGGCCATCCAAAAGTATATATATGAAAGACGTTCGTTGAGGTTAGAATGCGGGCAGAGGCATCCTTCCAACGCGGCAGCGATGGTGTGTTTTCCACTTCCGCACATAATTATCTAAGCTTCGACGCCCAAAACTTCGACACCAGCATTGATATGGTCGTGGGAGAGGGGAAATGGGTATGGTTAGGTGTTTTCACACAACCTTCCCTTACGACAGAGGAGTACACGCTATCATTCGACAATAGTTCCTGTAATTCAGGGAGGGGAATGGTAGTGATGGGCGAGCAACAGAGAGTTGTGGAGGCTTTTAAAAAATTACTGTTATTTTTTGGCGGTTGTGAATAGGCTGAATGTTTTTTATTGGTGATCAAGACAGAGTGCTCCACTGGTTTAAAAAATTGCTGCTATAATTTAATATTATTTGCATTGATTATAAGTAGAGTGTAAATTATTACAAAAAAAACTAAAATAGAAATTATTTATGAATGTAACTATTTTAGGAATATATAAATTGAAATTGAGTCTTTTTTAAAGTAGGTTAATAGGTCTTTTTTATTTGCAAACGGAAAAATAAAATTTCTTAAGATTAATTTAGATTAAAAATAGAAGAATTTTGTTGGTTAATATATTAGTAAATTTATGGTAATTAATCTATAAAAAAAAATGTAATGGATAAGGGTATTTAGCTTTATGATTGAATAAAGAATGATTCCAATTTAGTGGTAGATTTTGGATGTTTGAATTTGGAAAAATGTGATATTTGTCTAGAGCTCTCTTGTGGATTGTAATAGTCAATTTACAACGGAGTTCAAGTTCGTAGATCAGTGAAATCTTTGTGAATGCGTTTTTGATCTTTATGATGCTCCTTTTTCTGATAATATAATTTAGGGACACAAAAACCCATACTATATTTCCCATGGGTTGACGGAAAGTGATCAATTTAATTTTTTTTCTTTGGTATTTTCTACATTTCTCATAAATTGCATTTTCAAACGTCTTTAGAACATCTTTAGGGTCTAGTTTTGACTTTTGAAGATCTTTCCAACATACCAAAATAAGTTTGATTTTTACACACTACCTTTGGCATTAGGACTTCACCAAGTTGGAGTACTTGGAATATTTTTGTACATCTTATTTAATAGTATTGCTACTTTATCTTGGATTAGCTATCTATTTCAATTTCCATTGAAGAATGAGATTTTTTATGGGTCTTGTGTAATTCCCGCAATGTTTGGAATTTACTATAGTAAGGTTTTGTGGAGGAGTCACCAACAATTTTTATCTAGTAAGCGATTGGAGGCTATGACATATCATTTGGTGGGCGTTTTTCAAAGGAGAATATTAAAAATATTAGTAATTATTATCCTCTAGAGGAGAGGTGTTGCAATTTGGAATCAAATTTGTGCCTTCAACATTTTAAAAAATGTAAGAAACTTCTTCATTTTAGCATCTCATGTTTTATGTACCAAAATTTTGTTGAAATTGTTTGTGCACTTATGTGCATTCATCAGTTTGAGGACAAAACCCATTACATGGAAAAAATGGAGGAAACATCCCTTTTGGTTTTTAAGGGCAATTTGATACAAATGTTGCATTACACAGTTCATTTTTTTTTTTTTTTTTTTGTGTAGTTCTTTAGTATTTTATTTGTAGGATTTATTAAAGAGCTTCGACATATAGAGTTTTCTTTGCAAATTTGAATATATTTGCAAACAAAACACCTATCACACAAAAGAAATCAAGAAAGGATAATATGCCTTTATAAAAACCCTGGAATTTTGTATTGATTGCATAAATAATATTGGAGATTACATTAACAAGAAATGAATGAATCCTTATAAAATGATGAAAGAGAACTTGGATGCAAAACCCTTATCCTAAAATTAGGAGAACTAAAGTAATGCAAAATAGGAGCTAAATTAAGCTCAACTATAGTTGCTCTAAAACTAGGAAAGCAAACTTTAGATGAAAAAAACACCTAAGTTTATCTTGATTGAAAAATAAATGAAGGACCTAATTAATAAATAATTAGATAAATATCCTCGTTACTCTAACACATGTTTTACTAATACAAATTAGTTCCAACATATTTGGAAAGTAAATCATTGATTAAGCAAAAAAATTCAAATTGTGTTGATTGTTTTGATTGAATTTGGTTCATGTATTTCCAATATTTATTTGAATTATATTGAGGTTTTTCAGATCTGATATTATTTGCAAGAATATATGTTTGGATCATTACACCTTTTTGTGCAAAACAACTTAAATTAATGTGAATTCTTGATTTTTGTTGCATGCTCGAGTTGCTTTCAATTTTTCTTTTATTTGAGACTAGCAATGTTTAAAGTACATTTAGAGGAATTTTATTGCATTACAATGGGACATGTGTATATAGATCAAGCTTCAAACACCTAGGATAAAATCAAGGACAACAATTCTTAGCAATACAAATACTCTTAAGATAAATGTACATATTTGGATTCATTTTTAACTACTAATTGAGTTGTTCTTTCCCTTGATGAAAATATTATATGAATAAATACTTATGGATAGGACATGGTAACACAAGATTTGAAATGGTTACAATTGAATTCTTTTAAATTTGAGGGCATACCAACAAATTGTGGAAACTTACATGATAGCATCAGATATGAAATGAATATACTTAAATGCTTTTAAATACAAGGGAACAATAACAAATCAAATAAAATTGTATTAGGTCATTACCAAATGGGAAATAAATACATGGAAGTTAACCAAAATTTGAATTTTTAAAATTAAAGTGGAAAATCTAGGCGTGCGAGGTTAATCCATGTTTGCAGAAATGACTTAACACATGAAAAAGGGCTAGTTTGAGGTAATCCTCAATAACCATTTTATATTTAGACCAATTTATTAGAATGTGCACTTGGTATTGTCCTTGCTGACATGGTCACCTAGTTGCTTCCCACAAGAGACATTGATCACACTATTAAGGAATTGCCTAGCATATAGTTGCAAGCTTTGGTATATGATAGCATGTAAAATTAGAAGCATTATAGCTTGGCAAGGAGATTCGGATCCACATAGATCACAAGATTATTTATTTATTATAGACTCAACATGAACTATAATAAGGGTAGCATAAAAATAGTCTTCTTATCTTCAACATTTTCTTTTGAACTTTAGTATAAGAAGGAAATTCCCACTCTAGTTATAGATTGTATGATTCATTTTCTATTTTAATTTCTTATTTCTATTCTTGATATATTTGGACATGAAGCCATATCACGGTTAGGATTATATCCATTAGATGTGTGTTTTATAAAAAATATTAAAAATTACTTTGCAAGCATTAAATTCTAATTTTCTAATTGTACATGGACTCCCATACCACCTTCACCATGTGTGCATCCCACATAAGGTAGACAAAAATAAGATAATAAGGATCCTTTTAAGAAGGTTTCAAGACACCTTGAAACTAAAAATACCCTTGTGGTGTTGTAAAAGTACGTCTTTTGGCCAAACCTTAGATCAAATGACACCCAATATATTAGGTCTTGTAATGTATATGAAATTGCCAAACAAATCTACAAAAAAAGTGTAGCAAGGGTGTACACACCTATACAAATTCAAAAGATATTGCAAGACTATTTTCCATGGAGTTATTCTTAGCGAACCCTACTACCAAGCATGTAATGATTGTGGTTTTATAGCAACTGACATATTCTCAAATATGAAAATTTTAATTTTTTGAAAGAACAAAATATTAGCTCTAGAAATAGCTCAACTAAACTATTATTATCTCTAGATACAATTTAGAATATAAAAAATATTCTGTTCGATAGAAATATAAGGTTCTTGAGAAATTTATACAAAGCATATTGGTCTGTGCTAGAAAAATAGCTCAAAAATTCCACTGCATTCTATTCCCAAACTAATGAATAGACATGGATGGTTAATAGAATGATAGGTATAAAATTTTAAGAATCACCTCACTTGGGACAAAATCCCACCTTTCATTTAATATAGCTACAATAGATCTTTGCACAACTCTACTACACATAGTCCTTTTTCTAGGTCTACATGGGTTTCTAAGCCCTAACATCCATAGACATGTGTAGCTTATCCCCTTTCACCATAAATGAAAACTCTTTCAAATCAAAAGAAAGTTGACAAATTTGTTTAGTTCATTGAAAATAATCAATGTGTAGTCAATTCTATAGCAGGCTAGTGCAAAGTACAAGTAGCACCTTGAAAAGCATTAGACACCACATATTTTAGGTTGGTGACTGAGTCTAGCTATATTGGATGAGGAAAGACCAATAAGATACAGCCACAATCTTCATCAATTTAATATAAGATCTATAAAATCATGAAGAAAGTAAGAGATAATGCCTACAAGTTTAATTTTCCTTTGTACCTTTGGTTGAATCAAATCTTGAATGGGGAACCCTTATTCCATTAATTTCTACCTATGTTGAATATTTCAAATGTTGTAGAGCCTATTTAATAAATGAAGATCAATACAAAGTGCTTCCTACATAATTGTACCAAATCACAAACATGAGGGTAAAATGAACACATCAAGAACATGTCTCTGTCTTCTAGATCACCAAAATAGGTCAAGTTTCTTCCATGGAAAAAAATAACAAAGGTTTAGGTTCCCAATGTTATATTTTGCTAGATGAAGATAGCTACCCAAGATCTAGAGGCCTAATGAAAAGCACAAGAAGAGAGAAGATCAATATGACAAGAATAAACTGTATTCCTATCAATAATGCAAATATCATGAATGTGTGCAAATATTATAAAGGGAATCCCTTGATTATTTAGACCAAGGTGAGAGATGAGATATCGTAAGATTATGACAAGTTTATTAATATTATGATATGAGACATAAATTGATAGCTTATTATCCACTTAAGGTGGGAAAGTGATAAATGATAGTTCTCCACTAAAAGAGGGACTCGCCACTAAATGTTGAAATTTCACTAATGTGAGAATTCTCCATAAAGTGGGAATTATCTATATAGTGTTCCCTAAGTAAACTTAAGTAACATGTGATTAGGACCTAGGTATCGAACAAGACTAGGTACATAACACTAACAACCAATTTATTTTCACATCTTTTATTGGAAATATATACAATAGGGGTCATTATTCTCCATTGAGGCATGGATTGTTTAGGGGGGGGCTATGTCTCCTAATATTACCACAAGTATTGGATGTGCTTGACACCCGTTATAGTTTTGTTAGTAGAATCATTATCCTATTCAACGCCGATGAGTCATACCATAAGTCATAACTCAAGTTACATAATTGTGGAGTGGTTGGGGATAATTATTAAGTAGTTATCAAATGGTTTGGTTTAGTAGATGCTTTTCTTTCTCTATTTCTATATTAATGCACATAAAAATTCTTAGTCACATACTAGAGGAAAATAAACACATCACACATGTTCTCATAAATAATGTATAGAGCTTGTATAATACAACCTTTCTATTTTTAGTTTTGCACATGTTGTCAAATGTATTGTCTATTTTCATTATTTAATTTACATTCTACGTGTTTCTAACCTATAGAATGTTCACAAAACCTAATTATATTCATCTAATTAAGTTGTTCATTAAATTCTCCCTTGAACACTAGATCAAAGGAAGCTAAAATTTAAATATGATATCATCAGTTAGATCATAGATATGCCTTGGAAAACACATTTAAAAAATGACATAAAAACCCTTTTGGTCTTGTGAAAAGCTAGCACTTCTAGAAGTGTGCCAAGGTATAGGAATTAGATGGAGTGTTTCTTCTTTTCTTATATGTCATCGATAGCCTAGATGAGAGAACTAGGGAGTACACAAAAGAGAATAAAATAAAGAAACTCAAAATTGAAGTGTTCTTGTAAGAATTTGGTGCTACAAGATGGATATTGAAGGTGATCGTATATTTGCAAGGTGGGAAGTGAGATTTGTAAGGGGAAACTATATAAAAAATTCTTCGTTATTGCATAGAATGTTGCATTTCACATTGTGGGATTGAGATGAGAATTGACCCATGTTTTATGTTTGAGGAGAAAAAATAATGTTTAGAAATATTGTAAATCATTTTATGAGAAGAGCAGTAAGATCACTATTTCCTCTATGTGCTCATGTCACATTTTGATTCAAAAATTCACATAAGTAATAGGTTATTGATGCAGAAGCATTCGATTGCATTCAGTTTTGTTCAATTTTTTTTTGGTTTTTGTTTGTCTACTTTAGGAGAAAATTTTGTTTCACTTCAGCCAATTTAATGATATTGCCATGTACAAGATCTTCATGGGTCTCTATACCTTCAAATTGGAAAAAATTGTATGAGTTTGGCTAAGCCTAAATGTTTTTCGATAAAATCACAAGTTTATGAACTTGTTTCAGAATATGCTCAAGTTCTTGAGCTTTATTTTTCATCAGCGAAATAATTTTTTGGGAAAACGTAAGGTCCTTGAACTTACTTTTCTTCCACCAAAGCTTGTATAGCCTTTTGTCTTTGTAAGCTTCCAAAGTTCAATTGCGAGGTTTTATGCTGAAAGCAATTTTCCAAATGATGTGTTAGAGTATTTTCAATTTCATGAACTAATAATAATTTCGACAAAAACATTTAAAGGAACGTTCAAAAGCTTTACAAAACCCTAAAACTATGAAACATGAGGTGGAGAGTCTTCAATCAGTGAGTTTTCCAATTCGTGAATTCAATGAAATCAGAAAATAGATTCGACCAAAAAGTTATAAGGTTCAGGCAACTTCTAAATAGTGTAGTGTGCCTCCTGGATTCATCTTTTGTGTTATGCGTCGATAGACTTGTTTAGAATTATTGGTGGTATTTTGATGGTTACTTATGACTTTATCTATATCTCATATGCTTATGGATGATGCTAGACATTTTATATGACATATGGTACTTGACGGTTTATATGGATGATGGTACATTCTGCACTATCTTGATGGATGGGTTTATATTTGATGATCTATATGCATTGATACTCATATATGGATTATATTGCTTTTAATGTTATGATGATATCTAGATGGTACTAACCCCTACTACATGATTATAATTATATGAGATGAGTTGATGTTGGGACTGTATGATTGTCTTACTACTGTATTTGTGATAAGAGACGATATCATACCACTCATCATGAGCATGTTATGATGTCGTGATTCTCTTTCACTTGCCTGATCATTTATGATGTATATGTTATCACATATTTTGTGTTGTGGTTATTAGTGGTTGTGGGATTGCAGGTAATAGACATCAACTCCACCTGATCTCACAGGTCTGAGTGTGTCTTATCCTAATGGCCAGTTGATCGGAGATGACACAAGTTTCCTTCTTCACACTCTAGGTTTAAGTTGTCACCCTTGTCAGTTGTGTCATGGCTTGAGTTGTCTTGTAGCGTGATGTGGTATGTGGTTGGACCCTTGTCAGGTTGCCTTGTGGAATATGATTATTTATTAGATTAACAATTAATTTATTGTATAGTTTATTATGTAATCGGATTAATTTAACGTGTGATTTGGGGTTTGATTTGGGGTTATTTATTTTTGTTTATCAAGCAATTTAGTATTATTTGTGATTTGGGGTTTGATGTTTATTTAATTATTTATTTAATTGAGCCTTTGATTTAATTAGATTTATTGTTACTTAATTAATACCGCTTGATTTATTTGTATTAGATGGTTTGGTGGCTTTAATAATTATTTGGGTGCATAAATTATTATGCCCATGGTTTATTTCATTCAATTGGGCCTTTTGATTTATTGATTATTATTTAATCTTTTTACCCTCCTTGGTTATTTAATTTATTATTTATTCTACCTACATCGTTTTGCTATTGGTTAACATATTTGGGGGAAGTAAATTAATTATATTATTTATGGGATGGTAGGTAAGAAATACTATTTCCCCAAATATTTTGATTGGCTGGGCTTTGGCTATAGTTTTGTGTTTAATTTTTTTTATATATAAATATTCTTTCCTGAGTTAGTCCGGGGGTTGACATTTTTGGATATTATTCTGCATACTTTGAAGATTTTTTTGGCTGCTCGGATTTGGCTTGGGTTTTGCTGGATTTTGAATTTGTAATTGTCTTCTCTAAATTTCTTTGCCGTCACTTCTATATTCTAGGTTGGTGGAATTTCTACTTCTTGCATTTCATTTCCGAAAAAGATTGTTTGTGTAGTGCCAGCAAAAGACTATTTTCGGGTGTGCTAATTATACTGAGTATAAGTTATAATATATAGCTAGGATATTTGTTGGCATGTTTGGCATAATTGATGAAGATGAGATGATGGTGGATGACTATACCGGTAGAGGAAGATGACATGATCGGTTATTTATATTGTCATTGATGGCAACCAGGTTCAACTGATGTTTAATGATCTTTACAGTTGGTTTTCAGTGATTGACTTGTTGGCTAAGTGATTTGGTCTACCAGAGTAACAGTTTAACAAAGTTTACCGACAAGATTGCGGATTAGGACCTTAATCGGTAAAGCAGATAAGTTTTGATGGAATCGGGTGATTGGTGATGTTTGGTGACTTGTGGTTTGATACATAATCTTTTATGATATATTTAAGTATGAAACCAGAACCACATCGTATGAGGGTTATTGGAAGGCATGTTTTGAATTTCTGATGAATTTTTGCTAGGGTTTAAGGATCGGTAAAGAATTCTCTTAACCGGTAATGATTTTTGGTTTGGCGGTGATCTACATCAAGTTCATGTGTTGATGATAACGCGACACAAACCGCGTGATGAGTTTGAAATATGTTTTGGCGTGTTTGGAGAATGAATTTCTTGGGAATGTGCAAAGTGCTTAGCAAAATGTGCTAAGGGTTTGAATTTGTATCAGATCGACTTGTTGTGACGATTTATGATCATTTAACAGTCGATATTGATTTTTAATTGATTGTAATGATCTCTATGATGATTTTTAATGAGTTGTAAAGATTTGTGATGATCTATGTAGTAATTCTTAGGGTTTTGATGTCGACCTAGCTGTAAAAGTTATTTATGCCAACAAGGTTGATGTTTTATAGTGTCAGTGATTTTGAGAAGTGTGAGAAACCAAACTAGTGCGTGTGAGAAGATCTTCCAGAGAGATGTAGACTTAGAACTTAATTGGATCTGATCAAGCAAGCAGTAGAGTGCTATACATAGATCATTCAATGTTCTCTGACAACTACAACAGCTAAAATCCCTTAACTGGGTAGGCCCTAACAGGCCTCACATTGTAAAATCTCCTAATAGGGTGACTCAATATCTGAGTTCTAAAGCCTCTTGCGAGGTTGATCCTAACATATCAAAGCTTCTAACAGGACTGAGGTAAATCCCTTAATTGGGTGACTCCTAACATGACATCATTGTAAGCTTCTAACTAGGCTTGGCTCCTAACATGGTGCATTCTGAAAGAGTGCAAAATATTTGTGGGTACCAATTCCCATTGTGGTTTTTCCCTATTTGGGTTTCCACATGAAAAACATGGTGTTCATGTGTTATATGCTTTTCTTGTGATGTTCATGGTTTATTTCTGATAACCGGTAAAAACAGTTTATGTTTGTTTATCAGAGATCTTAAAGCGGTTACCAATATTGATGATTATATGATTGATGAAGCATTTTGATCAGTTAATAAGTTGGTAATTGTGTTTGTTGATCTGATTAATAAGTTTGTATAAGAGGAAATGATTATCTAGATCCGATAAGGAAATCTGTTATGAAGATTTGGTTTAAGTGTTGAATGTTTTCAGATCTGAGATAAGTTTGTTTTGGTATTGAAAGTTTCAATTTTTGTTAATATCGATTGACCCCCATCTCAGTATTAACTGGATCCTCTAGGATTATCAATGTCCACAAGTGATTTAGAGTGGCCATGATGGTTCAAGATATATTTTCTTTGTTTTTGTCTATGGATTGTTCCAATGAAGTTCCAGGGAAAAGACAAGTATGGTGTCTACATGGGAAGTTCAATAAGCTAGGCTATCCTATGAAAAGAAAAAATGGATTACAAATCAAAGGGGGCCTATTGACTACATCATATACCTCGACCATAAGCATACAACCCAAAATAGACTACTATTCCTTGTCTATAATGTGTTTGTCTTATGGAAACAAGTGAAACACTCGACCTTGGTTTCTGATACCTTGGTCAAGAACAATTCCAAATTAGCTTAATGAGGAAATAAGCACTATGAAAGAAAAAGATTCATCCATTTCATCTCATATGTACATATCTCATTGTTGCATCCTGTTGCATTCATAAAATAATATCTTTGTATATCATTTATACATGAGAGCCATGGCAATTAAATACAAATGATATACATGTCTCTAACTCTCTAGAATGACATGTTCGTATAGGTGCCACCAGTACCAAATCTCCTGACCAACCATCACCATCACCATCACCATCACTCAAAGGCTGGTACTCCACCACCTCCACATATAATCTAATGGTAACTATAATATCAATGTCTATCTCTGACAATTTTTCCTATGACACCTAAGTCTATGGATGCCTCTCATGCAACTGTAGCACGTCTAGGTCCTCCGAAACCAAGCAAAACAACAAGACAAACATTGTCGTCAACTTCAACAAACAAGCCTATTGCTCAAAACATCTTACGCACAGTCAAAACAAACATTTATATCAATTGCCTAAATCTTAACTAGTAACTCCACTCAAAAACCTAGACTCAAGTAGGCATTTATATCAATTGCCTAAGTCTCAATAGGTTAAACTGATTCAAACACTCAGACATCATCCTATCCAAGTGAACCAAACATCAACTATCACGCTTTGACTATACCAAAGGCATTTTAAGGAAATGTGCCACAACTTTTGACATCATAGTGTTAAATTTAAAACCTGCTCAAGGTGAAAATGAACCCAACCCACCTATCTTGTAGCCTCTGAAACCCCTAGAATTGGTTGTGCTAGCCCTAACCTTTCAACCCTTGATGTTTTTGCATACCAAGAACTTTTATTTTCTAGAGACTACCTGATTTTTCAAAACTTTTTGTTCCATCTCTCAAGGGGGTAGGTACCATGCTAGATCTTTTTTGTCTTCGAAATGATGCAATAAACTACACCATCTCAAAGAGGGGCAAATGCAGACACCCAATTTTGTCAACTTAATTAAATAAATATTTAGTATTTATTTGATTATTTTACCATCATTCAACTATTAATTAAATTAATATTTAATTAATTCATTACAACTAATGTCTCTCTATTGATTAAATAAATTATTTAATTTATCTAATTAATTTATAAACCACAGTCTAACTATTAATTAAATAAATAAACATCATTTATTTAACTAATTCACATTATCCCTCTTCTTCCTCACAAATTAAATCAATATTTAGTATTTATTTAATTAACCTTTTATCCACTTCTTGCACATGTAATTAATTAAATATTCTTTTTATTTAATTAATTTAGATCTTCATCCACTCGTCTTCTCCAAGTTTTCCCACTTGCCCCCTAACCTTTCTTCTAGTCATTCCTAATCTACCTCTAATTAGATGCACATTCCTAATCCAAGGGATCAGGGAAGGGTCGCTTCCTTTTCCATTAATGACTTCCCACTTGTTTTTCAAAGCTTTAAAAGCCTTCTCCTTTTGGCAACAAAACCCACATGGGCTTTCTTACAAAGGGTCACTTCAAGGAATTATTTTATTCTTTTGTTCCATCCTCTTTGGAGTGTGAGGACAAAGAAAGCCTTTATGGCTTGATCTTTTTTACACTCCATCTTCCTCTCAAGATTTCTCATGTTGACACTTGTCAACACCTTAGAGGTTGAGAAGCCTTTGATCGACCCAAGCCTATGGGAGTCAATCCTAGCCTTATTAATACATTCAATCTTGACCATCCATTAGCCCATTCTTCCTATAAAAAGGAGCTCCCATTTTCATTCTATAAAAAAGGAAGTTTTTTGGCTGGCAAGCATATTGTAAAGACTTTGCATATCTTAGAGCATTTGTATTCAATTGTCATAGTAGTACCACTATCTTTGGTGTTAGTATGAACATTCAACAAAACATTGCATAATCAACCACTTCTGTCATTTGTCATCTTGTCCTTGTGCCAATGTTGAGAGCACACTTCAAATAACAACAAGACCTCGAGGAAGAGAAGAACAAGGGACACAAAAGACAATGGAGCTATAGACACCCAAAATTGTCTAGTCTAATTAAATAAATATTTTTATTTATTTAATTATCTTAGCTTAACTCTTCTATTAATTAAATAAATCTTTATTTATTTAATTAATTCATTTATCCTCTTCTAGCCTTATTTCTCATTTAAATAAATACATTTATTTATTTAAATTATCCTTTTCCTAAATTAAATAAATATTTTTATTTATTTAATTATCCCACTTCTTCTATTAATTATATAAATCTTTATTTATTTAATTAATTCATTAGTCTTTTCTACCCATGACACATGTCATTCATCTCTTAATTCATACACTACCTACCCCTTTCATTATTTTATTATTTCTTTTACCTACCCTCTAATCATAGTCGACCTCCTTTTACACCTCTCAATCTTATCCCTCCATTTCATATAGTGTTTTCTATATAAGGAGATGCTTCCTTTATTATCAAACCCTAATCGTTCTATGCATTCTAATCATCTTTTATGCACTTGACTACACTACGATCCTACTAGCAACCACATTCCATTCTTTGTTGAGCTCTTGTGCACATAAAATCTGAGAGCAAATATATCAAGCAAGATTAATGGAGATAGGAAGAATGGAGATCCATACCCTATTGGACATGTGCTGGTATAATCTTTGTGATTTCATTTGATTTGCATTGTCTTAGGTAATCTTCATATGTTATGGTGGATCTTTGTTGTTGTAGGCTAGGGTTTTGTGGTTGAATTCATTTAGCCTTTCAATATCGTTATTATTTTTATCCATTTTCACCATATACATTTTGGCATGCTCCATGGGACATGGATTTTTGTTAGATCTGTGTTTTTTTTGCAGATTTTTCTAACCCTATATTGCTGTTTTGTAAAACAATTTGGAGAATAATCTTGTGCAGCTAGGGTTTTGGACACAAAATCAAGATCTTGGAGAGATTCGATCATATCTCACAAATGGATTGAAAATTTTACACCAAATTTTTTTTGCAAGTTGAACAAAGTATCAAGAGATCTCAATCCAAAATTCAGAATTTTTGAAGTAGATTTTCATTTTCTGTGAATTGTTTATGATTTTTCATAAAAAATTAATTTTGAGAGAAAATGAGAGAATTTTTCGGATTTTCTTACATTTTTGGAAATCTCTCATAATTATACATAGGACCTGTTCTTTGTGATTTTAATTTTGATGCAAAATATTTCCCTAAAAATTAGATCTTTAAAAATTAGGGTTTTTCCTTATTTTGATTAGATCTCACAAACGGCTTTGAATTTTGACATAAAATTTTTTGGGCAGATTAGTAAAAGTATTATAAAGATTTAATAAAAAATTTAGATTTTTTGGACCATTTTGTCAATTTATATGAATTTGTTATGAGTTTTCATAAAAAATTAATTTTGAGAGCAAATTAGTGAATTTTTCAGATTTTCTTACATTTTTGGAAATATCTTAGAATTATGCACAGGATTGGTTCTTTGTGATTTTAAATTTGATGCAAATCATTCCTCAAAAATCAGATCTTTGAAAATTAGGGTTTTGCATTATTTTACTCATACCTCACAAACTGCTTGGATTTGTTGCATAAATTTTTTTATGCAAGTTTGGAAGACCATCAGGACTCTCCAGTAAAAATTTTAGAGTTTTTGGATAGAATTTGCATTTTATATGAATTTTTTATGATTTTTCATAAAAAATTAATTTTTGGAGCAAATTAGCAAATTTTTTGGATTTTCTTACATTTCTGGAAATCTCTTGAAATTTTACAGGTGTTTTTTTTATGATGAATCAGATCTTTGAATTGGTCAACAAAATGCATTGTTGAAGGCCCCTATTTCACAAAGTCTTTTGGATCTAAAATTTATCTAACTTGTGTGCTTGCAGGAAGGGGTGATCATTTGAAACAATCCAAACTACTAATAAATATTTGTTGTAGGTCCTTGGCAAAGGTTTTTGAATTTTTATTGTGTGCCTTATTTTCATAGACTAGCAAACACTTCAATTGGTGCACTAAAATTGAATCATTGTCTTTTGTGTCTTGAGCAATAGGCTCTTTTTGTTTAATCTTTAGAGGGTCTGTCTTCCCGTGTGGTCATTAGGACTACTAGTGAGAAGAGAACGACCCAAGTGGTAGCAAAAGAAAAGCCATCTTCTTCCAAACCACTATAAATAACTGTATTCATGGTGAAAACTATGAATAACGTGTGTTGATTAGTTCATACCGACACTATGTCTCCCCATAAACCTGTTTGATCAAATTTATTTGATCAGTTGTGTAGCGTCGTAAATTGTATGCACTCGCTAGGGTGGTACAATTTCACACCTAGTTTAGCACCCGCCTTAGTGCATTTTACATTTTGCATTGCATTTCCCCTTTAGCACTTAATTAATTAAATTAATTAGGTCTAAGGTTCTATTTTATCATCTCCTATATCATAAAATTGGGCCCTTTTCATTAAAATGTGCCCCTTTCATTTTATTCTTCCAATACATCATTTAATCAAAAACCCTAATTAGGTCCTATTTTGAACTTGGGGGCTTGATTTCGGGGGTCAAAACATCTCGAAATCACCTGTAACTTCGAGATTCTCTCTAAAATCATCATATCCGACGACCCTAAAAATTTGGTGAAAAATTGTCGGGACCATGGCGCCTGGAGTGCACATGGTCCCGGACATTTTTCTCGAAATTTTAGGAGCACGATCCAATCATAAAATAAAGCTTAACCCCAAGAAATTGGCGGGATATTCAATCTCTAGGTCGGCCAAAAGTTGAAATTAAGACCTAGGGTTTCATACATAAGAGCTCTCTTTCTTCATTTGAAAGGATCCGATTTTTGATTTCCAGGACCTCATATGCAGCGAAAGAGAAGATCTTTGAAGACTTCAACAACATTCAACATCCATCTATCAAGCATTCATCAATTTCATTCATTCATTTAGGGCTTGGAAGACATTGAAGAGCAATAGGAGATTACCGACTAAAGATTGGCTTGTACTCCTCCCTTGGGGTTGGGTATGATTTCATATTGTTTTCATGTCTTTGCATAAGCCTCATTATATCATTTGTATCCATGCTTTAGATCACTTTTCATCTTGATTTGGAGCATTTACATCGTCATTTACAAGCAATTAGGGTTTACTTTCTAGGTTGCTCTAGTTTGCTTTCTTGCATTTTAGGACCTTGCACACACACTAGGTCTGCACACACAATACATTTTACAATACAACTTGGCTATTCGTGGAGGTGGAAATCACCGAAGCGGGGGTTTGACTAAGGCAAAACCCTACATAGCCGTCCAAACACCTTTTCAGATATAAGTGCAGGTTTTGGGACTCGGACGACGCCGCAGGTTGCAGATCCGGGAGAAGCAGACTGAGACCGACCTTCCCACCAAATCTCAGAGCAAAAGACCAGGACAGGGGCATGGGGCGCCCTGGTCCTGCCAGGACAGGGGCGCTGGGCGCCCTAGTCCTCCTGACAGACAGCATTTTCAGCATTTTTGACAGCTTTTCCAGAGTGCAAAAACAGCAGTTTTCGGAGCAGTTTCAGGGGCAGAATCAGGACAGTGGCGCCCAAGCCCCCGTCCCGAACATTTTCAGTCAGATTTTAACTCCGGGTACACATTTGCATTCTTGCTTTGTCCTTGTGTTTACAGCTTTCCATTGTTTAAGTTCAATTCTGTAATCTTGTTATTAGTTCATACTTGCACTTTGGGGTTAGGGATTGAACTTGCGTCATTTCATCTTTCAATTACAACAAAGGAATAAAAATCCTAATAGGTATCCCATGGCTCTCTCTTCCACAAAAAGAAGTAGCCAATTGTGCGATACCTCTAGGCTCTTTCGTATTCCGCAAATGTGTGATTGAAAGTGAGATTAGGGCATGTTTGCTTAGTGCCACTTTTTCTCCCACACATTTTTGGTGAACCCGACGTGAAACTCCAATCTTCTCTAATTCTGATTTATGTTTTCAAATTTGAGTGTTTATACTATTTCAAATTCAAATTTGTATTTACAAGTCTTAATTTCCTGCAAGATTCAAAAATTTAGAGGAAATTTTTGCTAAAACCCTAAAATTGAACTTGTGGATAGCTTAATTGGGATCAATAATTTCAAATCTGATTTAGGAACTATTTGAATCATAAATTTCATTTTCTAAATCTACATTCTAAGTACTTGCATTGGTTAAAATTAAACATTTCCTTCTATTTTGCATGTGTTATCATTTGAAAGAGGAAAATTGTTGTCATGATGCATTCATCTCATAGATGTGATAATGGGTTAGCTTCCCTTGTTTCAATTTTTCCTTCTCCTAAGGAACCTCCCTCCATCTATAACAACATTTTAGTGCCTAAAAGAGTTGCTACCAATCCCTTTGAGACTCTCCCATGCTCTAAGGATGAAGACTTTAAGAGTGATCTTGACAACTCTCCTAAAATGTGCCCTTCCTATTTAGCTATCCTAGAGGAAGAGAATGATATCATAAACACCTTTCTTAATGTTACTTTACCTTCCCTACATGATGCCTCTCTAAGTGAAAAGGTATTGATGGACATTGACTTATTTTCTCCTAAAGTTGGTCCTTTCAATGGGGGCATGTTAGTGCAACAAGAGGTTATGAACACTTCTTTCAAAGATCTCCTTCCTAAGCATGAATCTTTGGAGAAATATGTTCATGTTCCTCCTAAAAAACACTCCCTTCATGAGGATCCTTTTGTGCAAGAAGATGACATTATCCCTACATTTCCTAGTGATGGCATTTCCTTTTCCAACAAAATTCCCACTAGAGATGATGAATTAATGATAAATGCTTACCCTTCTCCTAAGGTTTGTCTTACCCATAAGCATCCCTTAGAGAAAGAAGATGAAATAATAAGCAATTTCCTTAATTCTCTCTCCTCTAAAGATCATATTGAACATATTTTGAGGAAGAGGATGATTTTAACACATCTATTGATGCTCTCCCTCCTAAGGATGAGGAATTAATAAACAATGTTATCTCCTCTCCCGAAATTGACAATACTTCAAACATTCCTTTCAACAACTTCACTATTTGGGATGAACCATTAGAAGAAGGTGTAGATTATTCTCTCTCCCTTGATAATTTCTCACCTTCCTTGGATCTCAATCATTCTCCCTCTAAAAATAAAGCATCTCCCTCTCCTCAACTTGGTTTTACTCATAAGGATACCCTAGTTCAAAGCAAGATGATTAACATCTCTTTCAAAGATCTCCCTCTCAAAAGCGAGACTTTAGAGAGTAATGTTGATCCTTCTCCTAGAGAGTTTATTCCCCATGTAGATTATTTGATGATAGAGGATGATATGACCTTTCCTCTTCTTACTAGAACATCAATGCCTATCCCTTGTCTCTCTCCTAAAATTGATTTGATCCGTGATAAGATTTTAGTGCAAGAGAAGACTATCAATAATTCTTCCAACACTTTTGTTCGTTCCTCTAAACCATCCTCAATCAGTTTGATACATGTGAATGAGACACCTAACAAACCTCTCTTCACTGTCCAAGGTGCTTGTCCTTCTCAAAATTCTCAACCTTTAAATAATCCTATGTTAGTGGTTCAAGGTGGTTATGCTAATGATTCTTTTTGCACTCCTAAGAAACCTATTATTACTGTGCAAGGAGGTTATTCTTCTAAGAGCCCTTATGAGTATGCTAAGCAACTGACTAGAGAGAGTTATCATGCGATTGCTCATACCTATAACACAAGAAACAATAGGCAACCTAATCCTCCTCCAGTTATCCCAACTTCACTTCCTCCTTCTCAACCAATTCTTCCACAAGCTCCACGTATTTCACAAGTTCTTGGTAAGGAATATGATCTCATAGAACAACTTAAAGCTACCCCTGCTAAGATATCCCTTTGGGATTTGATCCAAACTTCTTCCGCTCATCATGGAATGTTACAAGATGCCTTGAAAGATTTGAATGTACCTCCACCTAATACATCTAGTAATATAGTGTCTTTGGTTAACTCTGTGATGAATCCTAAAGCTCAAATTGTGTTCACCCAAGATGAGTTGCCTACTAGTGAAATTCAACAACAATATGATCCCTTGATGATTGTGGTTATCATAAATGACACTGCTATAAGACGAACACTGGTAGATAATGGCTCTGGCCTTAATGTGTGTAGCATTAATCTATTGCATAAGATGAATGTGGATACATCCCTTATTGAGCCCGACTCTCGTCCCATTCGAGGCTTTGATAATGTGGCTAAGTCTTCATTAGGTATTATCACCTTACCCATCACAGTGGGACCTGTTACTTTGCCTACTCCTATCCATGTTATGTTGGGAAATCTATCATACAACTTGTTATTAGGGAGACCTTGGATTCACAGTATGCAAGTTGTCCCCTCTACATTGCATAGACAAGTTAAATTCATTTATAACAATAAGACATATACCTTGATAGGTGATACTAATCTTCAGGCTTGTTTGCAAACATCTACTTCCAAAGGGAGCTCTTCTAAGCCTTCCTCTTCTAGTGATGACTCGTTAAACAAGATACCTATGGATGAATCATCACCCTCTGATAATCAAAATTCTTTGGATGAGTCTGAAGCTCCTGAAGAAGATCCTTCTCGACTTGAGTCTACACATGAAAAGGCTTTTGATCCTGAGAAGGTTCTCGCAGAAGACGATTGGGGATCTCTTGATTTTAATCCCACCTTTGTAGGTGAGTATAGGGTTCCTCCTAGAGAGCTTAAAGTTAAAAAGAAGGAAGAAACTAGAGATCAATCAGTCTTACTTGAACCTATGAGAAATAATTTTGTGGCCACTTCTCAAACTTCTTCTCCTCACACCTCTAGTTCTGAGGAATTTGAATCTTTGTCTTATGAAAAACCACCTCCTCTTTCTGAAATGGTTGATCGTTATGGTCGTGGTTTTCGCATTTTTGCTAAGCATGGGTATCATGGAAAAGGTTGTGGTGCTCATGAACAAGGGATAAAAGTTCCTCTAGAGACTAATTTTCACAATTATGCCTTTGGACTTGGCTATAATCCCTGCAAACGCACTAAAGCATCTAAAAGACCATCTCTCAATGTGAATGCTATATTTAGTAGTGATGATAATCTCACTTCAACTAAATCATCTTCTACTTCTATCAACTCTCATTCCCCTCATAAGGAAATCTTGGCAATAAACAAATTTCTAAAACCACTTATGAATCTTTATCTCTTATTCATCATAAAGTCCTTTCCTCTAGGGATAAGGCTCTAATAAATTACACTCATCCCTCTTCTAAGATTTCATGTGACTTTTCTTCTTCAATTTTTATCCTTTTATACATGTTTTTGATCTCACTTATAGTTGAGCATTTAACATGTCATATTCAAATACCTCATTTAATCTATCATGTCTTTAAATAACATTAATGGCTATTATGTTGCTCATCATTATGTGACATTGGTAGCTCATTTACTGGGGGCTCATTGTCATTCATGATGGTACAATTTCAAGTGCAATCATATTTTTGAAGCAACATAATAGCCTAAATTTTCTATGTTATCTCTTGTTCCTATGGGGACAAGAATGATTTCATACATCTCTTCTTTTGCTTATATCCAAATCTCTCCCTAGAAGATTGTGTAAGTCCTTCTCATTGAGGCAATGATCTTTCCTTATTTTTATCTAAGGATCCACTTTTTTCCTATTTCGTGGATGATGTGAACCCTATTACTTGATGTTATTCCTTGTATGCATTTGTTGTTGTTTGTTCAAGGATTCTCTCTCACAAGAGGTGTAAGTCCTTGACTACAACCTCTTTTGCACTTGATGAAATACATCCATAATGAATTCACTCTCCCAATTAGGTTAAAAAGAGCATCATCCTCCATTAAGAATCACTTTCACCTCGTAAAAGAAGGAAGTATTGCATTCTTATTCTCTTCTTTGTCTTATTCTAGAAGATGTTATATTTGTCTAAGACAATTCCTCTTGGGGATAGGTGTCTTTTGTACAAAGATCTCTTCTCCTCTAAGGATCTCCATTACACATACTACAAGATATCCCTTTTCAACTATCTTATCCTTGCTTAAAGAGTGCGAAACTCTCTTGCTTGGATCTATAACATTGTTGCATTTTTTGGGGTATCTTCTTTTGTGATGAAGGTAGGTATCCTTGTTCTACTTTGCTTATTACATAAACATTACACTTTTTGAGCAATGGGTCATTCTTGGAACCAGAGCACAGACTCTTAGAGCGAGATGTCTCCATTTTTCTTTTATGCAAGGTGATTATTCTCAGAACCAGAGCACAGACTCTTAGAGTGAGATGTAACGCTATACATATATAGGTTGTAGCATACTCGGGCATAGACTCCTATGAGGTGCTTCTAACCTCCCTTACACACACATGCACGAGGTTGAGTGGAACTAGCGGCATAAGGCTAGACTTTCTCACTCTCCTCCCTTACATGGATCACCTAGACAGACTCTAGGGGCTAGTTTTCCATGTCCTTTTCCCATGGATCACCTAGACAAAATCTAGGGGCGAGAAGTCCATGTTTTCTCTCTCACTATTCTTCTCATGGATCACCAATGTGTGTATTCATGCTTTTTTCCTTTCTTTTCTTCTCTTTGCATTTTGTTTCCATTTACATCCTTCATCTTGTGTTAGAGAACTCTCAAATCCTCACACTCTTTGTTGTGTTGGAATTGAGATTTGGTCCTCTTTCTTACCAAATGATTCTCCATTAGTTTTGATCTCATATCAAATCTTCTTGTGAGCATTTGTCATCAATATTCTTTAACAATTCGAAGTGGTAAACATGATACCCTGTTTCAACTCACTAAAATTAGCAAGCCAAAACAGGGGGGGGTATATAGCTACCCTCGAATTTTCATCACCTTCCTTAGTAAGCATTAGGTGATTTTGTGATCTAACGTGTGTTTTGTAGGGTGCGGTTCCTAACTGTGTACTGCAGATACTGCTGGGGGCTTCGTTCGACAGACTTATGGATATATCCTTTTTCAAATAATGTTTACTTTTCTGTACTTTAGCTTGCATATGCACGTAGTGTTCATATGACCGCTAAAGTGGGGGCTAAATGTAGCGTCGTAAATTGTACGCACTCGCTAGGGTGGTACAATTTCACACCTAGTTTAGCACCCGCCTTAGTGCATTTTACATTTTGCATTGCATTTCCCCTTTAGCACTTAATTAATTAAATTAATTAGGTCTAAGGTTCTATTTTATCATCTCCTATATCATAAAATTGGGCCCTTTTCATTAAAGTGTGCCCCTTTCATTTTATTCTTCCAATACATCATTTAATCAAAAACCCTAATTAGGTCCTATTTTGAACTTGGGGGCTTGATTTCGGGGGTCAAAACATCTCGAAATCACCTATAACTTCGGGATTCTCTCTAAAATCATCATATCCGACGACCCTAAAAATTTGGTGAAAAATTGTCGAGACCATGGCGCCCGGAGTGCACATAGTCCGAGACATTTTTCCTGAAATTTTAGGAGCACGATCCAATCATAAAATAAAGCTTAACCCCAAGAAATTGGTGGGATATTCAATCTCTAGGTCGGCCAAAAGTTGAAATTAAGACCTAGGGTTTCATACATAAGAGCTCTCTTTCTTCATTTGAAAGGATCCGATTTTTGATTTCCAGGACCTCATATGTAGCGAAAGAGCAGATCTTTGAAGACTTCAACAACATTCAACATCCATCTATCAAGCATTCATCAATTTCATTCATTCATTTAGGGCTTGGAAGACATTGAAGAGCAATAGGAGATTACCGACTAAAGATTGGCTTGTACTCCTCCCTTGGGGTTGGGTATGATTTCATATTGTTTTCATGTCTTTGCATAAGCCTCATTATATCATTTGTATTCATGCTTTAGATCACTTTGCATCTTGATTTGGAGCATTTACATCGTCATTTACAAGCAATTAGGGTTTACTTTCTAGGTTGCTCTAGTTTGCTTTCTTGCATTTTAGGACCTTGCACACACACTAGGTTTGCACACACAATACATTTTACAATACAAATTGGCTATTCGTGGAGGTGGAAATCACTGAAGCGGGGGTTTGACTAAGGCAAAACCCTATATAGCCGCCCAAACACCTTTTCAGATATAAGTGCAGGTTTCGGGACTCGGACGACGCCGCAGGTTGTAGATCCGGGAGAAGCAGACTGAGACCGACCTTCCCACCAAATCTCAGAGCAAAAGACCAGGACAGGGGCGTGGGGCACCCTAGTCCTGCCAGGACAGGGGCACTGGGCGCCCTGGTCCCTAGGACAGGGGCGCTGGGCGCCCTGGTCCTCCTGACAGACAGCATTTTCAGCATTTTTGACAGCTTTTCCAGAGTGCAAAAACAGCAGTTTCCGGAGCAGTTTCAGGGGCAGAATCAGGACAGTGGTGCCCGTGCCCCCGTCCCGAACATTTTCAGTCAGATTTTAACTCCGGGTACACATTTGCATTCTTGCTTTGTCCTTGTGTTTACAGCTTTCCATTGTTTAAGTTCAATTTTGTAATCTTGTTATTAGTTCATACTTGCACTTTGGGGTTAGGGATTGAACTTGCGTCATTTCATCTTTCAATTACAACAAAGGAATAAAAATCCTAATAGGTATCCCGTGGCTCTCTCTTCCACAAAAAGAAGTAGCCAATTGTGCAATACCTCTAGGCTCTTTCGTATTCCGCAAATGTGTGATTGAAAGTGAGATTAGGGCATGTTTGCTTAGTGTCACTTTTTCTCCCACACAAGTTGTAGGGTGTAACCCCTACCGGCTGGGAGCCTTCTGTATTTATAGAGCTGAAAGTGCCACATGTATGGCCACACGAGCGGATGCCCTTACTAGCACCTTTTTGTTTTAGAAGCCCAAATCCTTCTAGTTGTTGGGGCAGGAGGTCGGACCTCTGGTAGCGGCCCACACACATACGGTTCTTAGTAGAGATACAAAGTTCACCATGGGGAGTTTTCATGGGGACTGATGCTTGGCTGACCCGAGAAGTGAGTGCCGAGAGTGGAGCCAGTGAGGTCAAGCATCTAAGTATCCGCTTTGAATAGCGTAGCCTCGAGGGTAAAACCTCATGTGGGATCAACAACTATTGTCTTGGCCAGCCATAAGAATTGTGCTTGACTTATTTTAAACATTCAAAACATTCAAGACCAAACAACAAAACATTGTGTCTTTTGTGTCTTCAATTGTATGCAAAACATTTTTACATCAAACAACACACTTTTCTTAGAGTCATTTTGAGTCTAAACACTTGCAAACATGGAGTCCTCATCAACATTGTGTCCTCTTGTCATGAAAAATAGTCAAACATTCAAATTTGGTCACAACTTCACATATTGGAATAATTTTACAGTCCAGCAAACAAGAGCAATCAGTTTCGGAATTCTTGAGCTTCCTAGGTTGTTTCTCTAGGTTTTCATCTAGCATTCAACTTGTCTTTGGGTCTCACAAAGTCCATCATTACTTTACATCTTGCATTAACTTTACATTTGTCTAAACTTGAGTCAAAAGGTCACTTGCTTGTCCTCATCATACTTTGTCAACACACTACATACAACAACATTTTGCTAAGTGGTCCCTCATCAAGGTCTATCACCTTTGGGTCTCATTTGGTCTTACTTAGAGTCAAGGTCAACTTACCTCATCAAGAGAAACTATCCTCTCTTTGGAAGTCACACCTACTCTACTACATACATAATTGGTCTTACACTTTGGACATTGCAAGTACACCTCAGATTCATTTACATTCCATCCAAATCTTGGTCTTCCATACTTTTTCCATTTTTCATCTAGTCTCACACATCTCGGTCAATACCTAGTTCATGGTTGAAACCCGTCTTCAAAAATCTAGGAGAGAAACTAAAGAGGCTCAAGAGTCCGCAAACATGAGTTCTTATGAGTATGACAATGATATCTTTTTCAATTCTGATCATACTACATTACCTAACATGGATGCCTATAGAAACATTCCAAATGTTGAGAACATGGACACTACAAACAACAATGATACACACAATGACAATATGGACAACTTTTCCGTACATTCAGCAGATGTGGAAGAATCCATTATGGATCCCCGTTTTAGTCAATTGGTTGAGGAAATAATGAGGAGGGATAGACAATACTTCTTACAAATGATGGCACAAAGTGGAGCCAAGATACCTCATGATTTTGACATGTCTCAAATAATGGAAAATTGGCCTTTGCAACAAACTCACTCCAACATGGATCAAAGAAGGCCTAATAGTGGAGGCAATAGAGGACCACATATGGTGCCTGAATCACCATCATCTTTGTTTCAAAAACTAGAGGTCCCACATACACATGGTCAAGCATATGATACTCACCTTCGCAGACCATTATGGAAGTCTTATGCAGAGAAATATGCTCAATCACATATCAATGCTAAGGATCAACCACCAAAGAAATTGGATATTCAAAGGTATGCTCAAAATTTGGACACAAGGAAACCCCGTGTCAAATTTGGGGGCAACACATTAGAACATGACATGCCTGTAGAGTATGGTATACATGGACAAAATAGATATTTCATTCCTCAACATGAATCTATACCAAGTGGTCCATGTATGCAGCATCACTATAGACCTCCTCCATATGAACATGTGTATGATCAATATCATCCATATATGCAACATGCTCCTCCTCCAATTGGTGCCTCAAGCATAGGGTATGGTCCAAGAAGTCGATCTCCACCTAAGAGCAATTTGGAGCAACAAATCAGGGACTTACAAAAGAAAATGGAGGACATAAATACACCGAAGCCAACATACACAATGAGAGACATATGTCCCTATCCATTTGACAAAAGCATTCCAATGCCTCCATTTCCTACACACTTTGTGACGCCTAAGTTTGATAAGTATAGAGGAAAAGGGGATCCTAAGGTACACATAAGATAGTTTTTCATAGCTTCCATTGAGGTAGCAGTAGAAGAGGCATATTTGATGAGATTATTCCCACAGAGCCTAGGCGATCAAGCTATGGAATGGTTCTCCCAACTTCCACCTAGTATTAAGTCATGGGGTGATCTAGCAGAGGCATTTATTCAACATTTCTCCTACAACATAGAGACAGACATATTAGTCACTACTTTGTGCAACACCAAGAAAAAAGAGGGAGAATCTTTTGCATCATTCTTACAAAGATGGAGGAATCTAGCTAGCAGATGCTCTTGTGAAATTCCACAAAAACAAATGGTAGAGATGTTCACCCAGACTGTTAACAAAGACATTGGTTATGACTTGAGAAAAACTTGCTTATCCACCTTCAAAGACGTCATTGAAAAAGGTTTAGCAACAGAGAAGGTCCTAATTGAATAAGGCATCATCAAAATATTCAAAGAAAACAAAGATGACTTTAAAGGAAAAGACAAGCCAAGATTTTGGACCAAAAACAAGAACACAATCAATGATGGTGTTGTTGATGCCAATACAGTGTGACCCAAAATCATTTTTTCAGGATCAAGCTCTACAAACAATCAAGTGAATACTCAAACAACTTCTAAATCACGAAGGAAGTATATTCCATTGGGAGAACCACTTGAGTCAGTTTTCAAGAAGCTAGTGGCAAACAAAGTAATCACAATTCCATATTTTCCTCCATATGAACCAAAGGTTAAACCAAATTGGTGGAATGATGATGAATATTTTGAATTTCATAAGAGCAAGGGTCATAAAATAGGAAATTGTCATCGACTGAAGAACATCATACAAGATCTCATTGATAGAGGTGACATTGAGATTGAGGGACACTCATCCAATCAAGAACATGAGATGTTTAAGGAACCATTCCCAAAGCATGACAAGGGAAAAGCTAAAGCCACAGATGATCAAACCAACTATACAAGAGCATCTTATAACTATAATTCAACTATCAATCACATCTCGATGGACAATTATGTCTCTACCATTATCATCAAGGACAAAACACTTGAGAATTCTACCCAAAGACCCAAGATCGTTCTGAAAGGCGTTGGATCTTCTTCCGAACCTACCTCTGAATGTCATGTTACAACCCGTCGAGGTAAAATCACTTTGTAAGGTGCTCCAGCCAAGAACATCGCTTCCTCATCAACCAAACCTTAGTATGACCTTGTAGAAAAATTAGGGAAGACACTTGCGCTCATCTCCATTCTTGAGCTCCTACGCATATCCCCCGCACATAAATCCATTCTTGACAAAATCTTGAGAGAAACTGTTGTTCCTACTGATCTGAATGTGGACCAGTTTCAAGCCATGGTGGGATACCTTTCCATTCCACACTCCCTTACATTCATAGAAGTCGATGACGCCTCCGTAAGTCAGCCACATAATGCACCTTTACACATTGAAGCCTTCATACACAAACATAAAATCAAACGAGTCCTGATAGATGGAGGAGCTGGTCTAAACATTTGTACATTGAGCATAATTAAACAATTGGGATATTCCGACAAAGCTGTGAATTCTACAAACAAAATTACTATCAAAGCATATGATGATGAAGAGCGTTCATCCAAAGGCACAGTCACCTTACCTCTCAAAGTTGGGCCCATTACAAAGGATGTGGTTTTCCAGGTCCTTGATCTAGATCTCACATACAACATACTCTTGGGACGTCCTTGGATTCATGAGATGAGTGCAGTACCATCTACATATCATCGATGTATCAAGTTTCCACACAATGGAGTTGAAGTGACCATCAAAGCGGATCCAAATCCATTCATATATTGCAACAATTTGCAACCTCAATCAAAAATAACAATCCCAATCAATCGCGAAGCTGTTCCTTCATCGGCATATGTGGATCCTGAATCCTTAAAAGCTTCTACATCCAAACAAGCAGAGATAAAAGAAAATTTCAAGATTAAAGACCTAGGATGTGGTGAGTATATATTTCATGTTGACCAACTCCCATTATCTCCTAAGGTATTCTGTCAACAGGAACAACCTACAAACAATTTGCAATGCCAAGGAATTGGGTGTGAACCACCTAGTGTTGTGGCTACTAAGTCTGAATGCAAATCTCCTCTAGTGGTGCAAGCATCTCTTGATATCAATAGTCCTAAGAGTGGTTCCTGCGAAGAATCTATTGAGCATATCGCCAAAACTCTTGATAACTCACATAGCCTTACCATTTCATCCACTCATTCCATTTCCACTCCACTTCCAGACTTGGATCAACAAGAATTACAAAAGCCCTTACTCATTGAGGATCAAAAATCAAGCTTTGAAAAGAAAAATCTAAAAGTCAATAATAAAGAAAAGTCCTTTAGTCCAAATCAAAAACAAAAGCTATTGGACTCTACAAGAATCAAAGACAAGGATAAAGATCGTATGAAGAAAAAAGAGCAAGAGTTGATCTCCCCTAATATCAAAATAACTGGGGGCAAAAGTTTTAAAATTTCAAGTGAAAAAGCATCTTTGTTGATCCTAAGTCTCCATCATGCTATCCTACTTTCACTTCTTTTCACAATCATAAGCCTTCATCACTCATCCACTTGTTCCACACATCCATCCCCTTTTGGTGATACATCATGGACCTTTAATGGAGCTTCCTTGAAGGACTTTGTTATCAAGGATGCCCAAACTTCTTTAGGAGACACGCATACAGGCCTATGTAGTCCACACATTAGTAATTCTATCTTAGTTCCCTCATCAAAGAAGACATTCAATCAAGCTACACATCATTCAGTCAAGGAACAATGAAACTACAATCACAAGGTAAAGCCTCACACATTTGAGGTAGGTGACTTGGTTCTCAGAGAAAATCCCAAAAATCAGCAAGACAGAGAGAAGAAGGGCAAGTTCAAACCAAACTGGCTTGGTCCTTACATCATTACAGTAGCATATGGATCTGGGGCATATCAGCTCTCAACCACAGAGGGTGAACATTTAGAGGATCCTATCAATAGCATACACCTTCGCAGGTTTTACACATAGCTCTTTAGAGTATCCTAATTCAAAAATACAAAAAAAAATTATAAAACAAAAAAAATCATTACTTGGTGAAAACCTGGCAAATAGGCACCTTGTGACACAAAAAACATTGAAAAATTGAAAAAAGTAAAGAGAAATAATTTCGTCCAATGGTGAAAACCACTTCGGTGGTGCCCTGGGAAAGTACCATGGTGAAAATTGGGTCACCAGCGCCATGTGTAGAGACATTGCTCCTCCCTCCTTCAGGATTCACTTTCATCCTTCACTTTGCACACACTCATGACCAGTTCATCCATAATAAACTTACCCATTCCCATCATGGCTTGTTATTGATCTACCCAAGATTGGTTAGCCATTCATAATAAACCTCCCTTTTCACCTCCCTTTCCATCCATAATAAATCAGCTCCTATCTGTGGCTAAGGCAAATCCTACATCTAGTGATGGGTGTGGAACTAAGAACATCACATGTTTCAAGGAGTACAGTTTCTTCCAACTTCCTTCAGTCTATCCACGCACAATCCACAATAAAGCAACATTTGCATCACAGATCCGCAATAAAGTTTCATCTTCTCCGCAATAAAGTATCAGTTTCATGGATTCAGTTAGTTTCAGATGAGACACAGCAGCAACAATGGGCTTCAACAAATCAAATCTTTCAACAGACTTAGACAACATTATGGTTCAGTGCTATCTATCCTTTCTGTGAAAGTAAACATTGTGACCACAATCAAATAAGACTTATACAAGTGACAAGAGACACTAAACTTGAGGACTACAGTGGATGTTGGTGTCGAGTCTTGGTTTTCTTTTGATTTCATCTTTTTTTTGGTGACACGTCTTTTAGCTTTTTCGGGATGTCTTTGACTAGAGATTCTATCTCCAGGATGTCTTTGAATAGAAGGGCGAGGATAAGGTATCGTCACCTATTTGTATTTGCTATCTGTGGATTGTCTCTTAGTAATGCTATGACTTGTCCAAGGATATGAGGACACTGTGAGTCTATGTGAACTGGGGCATTCCTTATTTGTGACTATCTTATCTCCATGCAAACAGGTACAATGACTTTCTAGGTTGAACATATGCCTCGATTGTCATAACCTACTTGCCATAATAAAGCTCAATGATGATAACGCACAAGAAGTTCTTTCACTTTCATATCTTCTGTCTTCCATCCCCCTTTCTTGATTGACTTCCATCATCCTTCTCAAGTCCGTGTAGCCTGCTATCACATGACTGAGTATAATGACACACCAAAAACATTTGCATTTCATGTTGTTGCACCTGCATTACCACATATAAGAATTTCATACATACATATAGATATCACAACTACATCACATCCTGCACACAACACCTGTTAGCACAATTTACATTTGCATTGTCATATTCATCTGCATTACATACATTCACATTTGCATCATGCATACACATATAAAACATAAAAGAACAAAAAAATATATATATTGCATTGCATCATATACATATTTGCATCCATATCATAAGCATCACATAGGTACGCATGCATATAGCTGCCACAAAGATGAATCATCTCATATATATATATAAAGTGTCATGATACAATGATGTCAAAATCATATGGCTACAATCACCCGCAGGTGTCTACATCATCATACAAAAATGGTACAATACCGATACATAGGGAGCCCTCTACGGCTACGATGAACTCCCTCCCTCAGAGTCGGTTGGCCTCAATGGAGTCTGAGCCTTAGAAGGACCTGCCCCAAGATCATCTCTCCTAGCTCCCGTGTCCTCTATAGCCAACCCTCGTGTCGCTCTATCCGGACAGAGGAACCCACTGATAACTCTTGCCAACACTGTTGGTAGTGCTAATCCTGTCCATGTCATGGTATCCCATGCCACCTATCCCACCCTCATCTCCAGTCCCAGATCCTAGAACACTCGTCTAAGGGCATCCCTATCTCCATCTTGATCATACAGAATCAGCTCCCCATCGATCGATATCCGCAGAATCTTGTATACATCCTCTAAGGTGACTGTCATCTCACCCATCGACAAATGAAAAGTGCAAGTCGTAGAGTGCCACCTCTTCGCTAGTGCAGTCAGCAATCTCATGTTCGCCCGAAACTTAGGCACATACAGAATATGTCTCAATCCCATAGCCTCAATCGTAGCTCGGTCCTCGGCTATCAACTCAGGTCGCAACCTCTGAGTCGATGGGAATCTCTCCCGTGACTCCAGCATAGGCAAATACTCCTGTAGTCACACAAATCAATCATGTCAGTCATAGTGGCATTCACTGTTCATCACAAAATGCTACTTTTTATCCAAATGCATATTGCTATCTACCCTAGTGACACTCACTGTTCATCACAAAGTGTTGCTTCTACCCTAGTGGTGCTCCCTGTTCATCACAAAGTACTACGTGTTTTGCACTCCCTGTTCATCACAAAGTGCTGCTCACATTTGCACTCACTATTCATCACAAAGTGTTGCTCATATTTTAGTACTCCCTGTTCATCACAAAGTACTATATCTTGGTACTCACTGTTCATCACAAAGTGCCTTGATCTATCTTATCCTAGGGCCTATGCTTGAGTGAATCCTCTTGAGTAGTTTACTAATTGGCAATGTATGTTCTATCACAGAATTGTCAATCTTAGCCCTATTTTCTATCCTAGTTTTCCCTAGAGGACCTGCTTGAGTGTATCCTCTCAGCAGCTTATCCAATCGACAGCGTATGTTCATCACAGAACTGCCGATTTGACCTAGAAGACACAAATTCACATTTTTGGACACAAACGCGTCTTCCTGACATAAACGCGCATTTATTACATTACCTAGTATGCATTAATGACAACAATAAATGCATCAAAGTACAAGGAGGTTTTGTGGTACTTACTGGCTCTCCTGCCTCTGCTGGCCTCTGGAATCAGCGAATGCGGTCGAATCTGTGAACCAAAGCCATCGCTGCTAACTACTGCTGCTCTTTTTCTGCACTCTAATCCCTTGGAGGTGTAGATGACAATGAGGATGTATTTCCCTCATGGTCTATCTTATAGACTGCCCTAGCCCTCATTTCCCAAGTCAGTCTTCATTATCCCATGACTTTGTCACTTTATCTGGTCAGTCTATTCTCACCTTTCTTTCTTATCGAGGGATTGTCTACAATCTTTTCAGACATTTTTTCATCCAACCTCTCGAGGGGGCATATCATTCCCATCTTGGGGCAACTCTGTATCAGTTCATCTTATCTTCTTTGAAACAACGCCACAAGCCGCATTGTCTTAAAGAGGGGCAAAATGTAGACACCCAAAATTGTCCAGTCTAATTAAATAAATATTTTATTTATTTAAATTATCCTTTTCCTAAATTAAATAAATATTTTTATTTATTTAATTATCCCACTTCTTCTATTAATTATATAAATCTTTATTTATTTAATTAATTCATTAGTCTTTTCTACCCATGACACATGTCATTCATCTCTTAATTCATACACTACCTACCCCTTTCATTATTTTATTATTTCTTTTACCTACCCTCTAATCATAGCCGACCTCCTTTTACACCTCTCAATCTTATCCCTCCATTTCATATAGTTTCTTCTATATAAGGAGATGCTTCCTTCATTATCAAACCCTAATCGTTCTATGCATTCTAATCATCTTTTATGCACTTGACTACACTATGATCCTACTAGCAACCACATTCCATTCTTTGTTGAGCTCTTGTGCACATAAAATCTGAGAGCAAATATATCAAGCAAGATCAATGGAGATAGGAAGAATGGAGATCCAAACCCTATTGGACATGTGATGGTATAATCTTTGTGATTTCGTTTGATTTGCATTGTCTTAGGCAATCTTCATATGTTATGGTGGATCTTTGTTGTTGTTAGGCTAGGGTTTTGTGGTTGAATTCATTTAGCTTTTCAATATCATTATTATTTTTATCCATTTTCACCATAAACAGGAGCAAATGGGGAAGTTCATTTGGTTGTTTGTTTTCTACATTTGCTTCTTTGTTAATCTTTCTTTATTGATACTTGGAAATGTATGAATTCTTGTCTCATTGCTTATGGTTGGGTTCTAATAGGAGATAATTCTATTGATTAACTAACATTGTCCATTTCCCATATCATCATTTTATGTAGACACCCAATTATGTCAACTTAATTTAATAAATATTCAGTGTTTATTTGATTATTTTACCATCATTCAACTATTAATTAAATTAATATTTAGTTAATTCATTCTACTAATGTTCCTCTATTAATTAAATAAATTATTTAATTTATCTAATTAATTCATAAACCACGATCTAACTATTAATTAAATGAATAAACATCATTTATTTAATCAATTCATGTTATCCCTCTTCTTCCTCACAAATTAAATAAATTATCTGGTATTTATTTAATTAACCGTTTATCCACTTCTTGCACATACAATTAATTAAATATTATTTTTATTTAATTAATTTGCCTCCATCCACTTGCCTTCTCCAACTTTTCCCACTTGCCCCCTAACCTTTCTTCTAATCATTCCAACCCACCTCTAATCATAGGCACATTCCTAATCCAAGGGATTAGGGAAGAGTCGCTTCCTTTTCCATTAATGAATTCCCACTTGACGTACAAATCCTTAAAATCCTTCTCCTTTCAGCAAGAAAACCCACATATGCTTTCTTACAAAGGGTCACTTTGAGGAATTATTTTATTATTTTATTCTTTTCTTCCATCCTCTTTAGAGTGTGAGGACAAAAAAACCCTTTATGGCTTGATCTTCATTTGCATTACGATGGGAGTGGATCTTGAATATCGAATGGCTCGCGGAGTTAATTTATGCCAACTATCAAACACTTGAAAACGTCCTAAAGAAAAAATAAAAAAATTGGAAAATTTGTAAAATTCCAAAATATCACAAAAATACCAATCAAAAACACTTCAATAAACTAATTATTGTTCACACAAACAGTGGGGAAACACTAGGCCGGACATGAAAAAACACCAAGCATACAAATCAACTACCCAAACAAGAGAAGCAATAAAAAATCCTAGACCAAACATCAACAACAATCTTAACTAGGAAACATTTCGAAAACAGTCATGAAGACACATCTTTTGGTAAGAAGATTCTTTTTGGTTGATTGGCTCATATAAATTTATGTGTTATATCATGTTCCTATGCTACTCAAGTATGCCCACAAGTGATTTAGAGTGACCATGATGGTTCAGGATATCTTTTTTTTTATCTATGCATTGTTCCAATGAAGTTTTGGGGCAAATACTTATGATGTCTATGTTTTTGTCTGGTTGAATTGGTTCCACAATTCCTTGTTTTTGGAATCCATCGGGACATTTACCATCGTATCCCATCTTTTGTATAAATTTGAAGCCTTTTCCATAGTTCTTGACTGGTATCTTGATGCGGTCTTCATTTAATTGTTCTTCTTGATCTTTGTACATAACATTTTATAAAGGTCCTCTTCCTCCATTTCACCCCATTTAGCAAAAGTGGTAAGATCCAATTTAATGATTACTCTTGACATTTGTTGTGATGATTGTGGTATACCATATGACTTTAGAGAGTCAATAAGTTGTCTAAGATACATGGATTGATGCAATTTGTATTCTCCCATTCCTTTATCTTTGACATTAGCCTTAATCTTAGCTTGTTTAGAAGTGGAAGCCTTTAGTGACTTAGGGTCAACATATGACGAGGATGAAGTAGCTTCACAGTAGATAGGTATAATTTCTTCAAGCATAGGATGAATGTTGTTGCAATATAGATATGGATTTGGGTTAGGCCCGAACTGTAATCTCCACTCCATTGTGTGTAAATTTGATGCATTGATGATATGTTGAAGGAATTTCTCTCATAGCATGTATCCAAGGTCATTCAAAAAGTATGTTATATGTGAGATCAAGTTCCAAAACTTTGCAAAACACATCTCTTACTACAGGCCCCACTCCGAGTGGAAAGGTGATTGTTTCCTTAGATGAAAACTCTTTGTCATCATATTCTTTGATTTTTATCTTTTTTGTAGAGTCTATAGCTCATTTACAAAATCCCAATGCTAGAACCGCTTTCAAGGTACAAATGTTAAGACCTGCTCCTCCATCTATCAAGAATCACTTTATTCAATGTTTATGGATGAAATCCTTGATATGCAATGGTGCATTATGTGATTGTTGTGGGGATGAATCATCTACTTCGATGAATGTAAGACTATGCGAGGTAGAAATATGTCCAACCATGGCTTGAAACTAGTCCATGCCCAAATCAATAGGCACAAAATTTTCTTGCAAAGTATTGTCTAGGTTAGCCTATGTGAAGGTGATATTTGCAACGATGGACTACTGTGTTAGGAATTGGAAGGACAACTAAGAGGGGAGGGGGTGAATCAATTGTCAATGAATTTCAACCCCATTATAACTTAATCTAACTCAATACTTAATACCGGTAAACCAAACTTCATGTCGGTTAACAGATTAGTAGTTAATATCAATATCGGTGAAACTTAATGCATGAAACAAAAAGAGAAACAACATCCACAACACATAACATATATTTTTGATGTGGAAACTTTGTATGGGGAAAAACAATGGTGGGAAACCTTACCCACAATCATATGATACTACTGCAGATAGTGTGTGTATACAAATGGGGTCTGCACATGCAGAAAGGCCAACCGCCTAGAGCACACTGCTCAAATGGAAGTCGCAATGACTACAGTAGGATGGTTAAATCCTAGAATAATGTACCGCTTCAAAGTGCATATGCAATGTTGGATTCATTACAGGTTTAAGCTCTGATTAACACCTTCAAACCTTCCTTAAACCTTCAAATGACATCTGCTTGATTCGCTCTATGATCTGCTCATGTGATCTTCAATATTTGCACATAGCAAGTTACAATACCATACCACAATTCCACACTTCATCTCACAAATGACATCTTACATTTATACAAAACCTAAGACCAAATGTGTTGGTCGACTCACTAAGAATATTACCATAGTGCCAAATCAACAATGTAGATCTCAAGAAGGATAAGTGTTGACATCAATGACAAAACCAATGCAACACATCCATAATACCAACAATCTCAAGAATACATCAATACTAGAAATCAAAACCAAAATACAAAGAGTATATATCTCTCTCCCAATGAATAATGTTTTTCCATAGATATCTCTCCCCCTTTGACATCAAATGCCAAAGTAGTTAAGAATAAATACCAGAACATACAACCAACTACTTCCCCTAAGAAGTAGCTCTCCTCCATCAAAGTTGGAAAAAGATTTATCTATTAGTTCCTGTCAGTTTGATGCCAATCTTCAATAGTCTAAGTCTCTACTGGTGAGGGTATTACCCCAAGCCCCTCTCTGAGATATTCAAAGGTTTTCTTAGGCAAAGGCTTTGTAAAGATATATACAATCTGCTCTTTAGTATTCACATAAACCAATCTTACTTCTTTTGCTTCCACATTCTCTTTCAGAAAATTATACTTGATAGAAACATGCTTAGTTTTAGAGTGAAATACCAGATTCTTTGATATATCAATTGCTACTGAATTATCACAATAAATGATTATTGGTTCTTTGCATTTTACCTTTATGTCCTTAAACATTTTCTTAATCTATAATACCTGAGTACAATTAGCTACCGCTGCAACATATTTTGATTTTGCTATTGATAATGATGTACAACTCTGCTTCTTGCTTATCCATGAAATCAATCTGCTACCAAGAAAGAATGCATCGCCAATGGTACTCTTTCTGTCATCTACATCTCCTGCCTAATTTGCATCCGTGTATGCACATAAATCAAAATTTTCATCTTTAGAATACCATAAACCAAGATTTGTTGTGCCTTGTAGATACCGGAAAATCCTTTTTATTGCTGATTCATGATTTTCTTTAGGATTACTCTGAAACCTTGAAATAATACATACTGAATTCATTATATCAGGTCAAGTTTGTGTCAAATACAGTAAACCTCCAATCATAGATTTGTATCTTGCCGGATTAACAAGAGCTGAATCATCCTTCAATGTCAATTTATCAGTTGTAGTCATAGGAGTACTTACTGGTTTAGAGTTTTCCATACCAAATTTCTTTAGTAGTTCTTTCAAGTATTTTGTTTGACATATGAATATACCTTTATCAGTTTGTGAAATTTACAATCCTAAAAAGAATTTTATCTCCCCAATCATAGACACTTCAAATTCTTCATGCATCTTGTTAGCAAATTCCTTACACAATCCATCTTCTCCTCCAAAAATGATATCATCAACAAAAACTTCAATAACCAAGATGTCATCATTAGTCACTTTGTAATATAAGTTGTTGTCAGCATTACCTTTAGTGTAACCAAGTGTCAAAAGATATTTGTCCAATCTAGCATACCAAGCTCTAGGAGCTTGCTTCAATCCATACAAAGATTTCCTTAATTTACAAACCATAATCATTTGTCAATGAAAATCCATCAGGCTATTCAATGCAAACTTCCTCTTCAATATCACTATTCAGAAATGCACATTTTACATCCATCTGATATACTTTATAGTTCTTATGAGATGCAAATACAAGAAATAATCTAACTACCTCAATTCTTGCTTTGTTCCTGATTACCTTACCATCTTCATTAAGTTTATTTCTAAATACCCATTTAGTTCCAATTACATTTTTATCTTTAGTTCGGGGAACTAATGTCCATGTATTGTTTTTTTCAATTTGTTCTAATTCATCTTCCATTGCTTTTATCCAATGTTCATCTTGACATGCTTCAATAACATATGCTGGTTCAATTTGAGAAATTAAGCACACCTCTTCATTTGTCAGTCTTCCTCTTGTCATAACACCTTGATACTTATTCCCAATTATCTGATTTTCTAAGTGATTCAGTCTTACATACCTGGGTTTATTCACATGTTGCTTTTCTTCAGTCACTATGGAATTCTTTGATGATGTCAGTGTGTCTGGATCCACATTCTGTACCAGTGCAATCTGTATTGGTTCATTTATGATCATCTCAACTACCAGTTCCGAATCTACAAACCTTGAATTTCCTCTAAAGTGTTCATCTATCTTCACATTAGCACGTTCAATGATCTTCTACAGTCTTTTATTAAAACATCTATATGCCTTGCTCTTAGATGAATAACTAAGAAATATTCCTTCATCACTTCTAGGATCAAATTCACCAACATACTTATCTCTCATAATATAGCATTTGCTTCCAAATATTCTGAAGTATTTAAGAGTAGGAGTATTACCAAACCATAGTTCATAAGGGGTCTTACCGGTTTCACCTTTGATGTGAACTCTGTTGAAAGTGTAAACCGTTGTATTCACTACTTTTGTCCAGTACACATGAGGTAGATTTGCTTCCAATATCATGCTTCTAGCTGCTTCCAAAATAGTTTTGTCTTCCTTTCCACAATTCCATTCTGCTAAGGTGTCTGGGGTGCTGATAGTTGTCTTTTGATTCCATTCACTTCACAGAATGTATTAAATTCCTTAGATGTAAATTCCCTCCTTGATCAGATCTCAAACATTTGATTTTCTTACCGGCTTCATTCTCTACCATTGCTTTGTATAATTTGAATTTTCTAAAAGCCTCTGATTTCTCCCTGAGAAAAGTAACCCAACACATTCTAGAATAATCATCAATAATTAGCATAAAATATCTATCTCCCTGTATACTTCTTGTTCTTGCCGGACCACACAAGTCAGTATGAATTAATTCAAGAACATTATTGGATTTCTCATAAATACTCTTAAAAGTTGTTCTAACTTGCTTTCCCATTTGACATTCCTTACATACCAGATTATGAGGTTTCACAATCTTAGGTAAATCCCTTACTGCCTTAGTTGAACTGAGCTTTACAATGCAATCAAAATTTACATCACAGAGTCTTTTATGTCATAACCAACTTTCATCAATATGTGCAATCAAACATGTCTTATCACTGTTATTCAAATGAAAGATATTACCTTTAGTCTGATTACTTGGTTGCAATCTCCAATCCAGTTCTATTTCTGATTTTACATTTTCCATTCTTGAATTGTAATTGAAATCCCTTTTCAACTAATTTACCAACACTCAAAAGATTATGCTTCAAACCATCAACATAATAAACATTGTCAGTGTTGTGCTTACCATCCAAAGATATAGTGCCTTTTCCTTTGATTAAACAAGCTCTATCATTGCCAATTCTTACTAGACCTCCATTATATTCCTGAAAAGATAAGAATTTACTTTTATCGCTAGTCATATGATGTGAACATCCACTATCAATGATCCATTCATCGTTTCCCTCAATTTTAGCTGCCAGGGCTTGCTCTACTAGTGGAACAATAGGTGTCAGTTGATCTTCTTTTATTGCAACAAATGGCCATCCATTGTCTACCAGTTCTTCATCAGAATAGTCTGTAACTCCTTCATCAACATAGTAACATGATTTATCTCTGTTCTTCTTAAATTTGTATCTCTGATATTCAGGGTTAGGCTTATATGTTCTTTTAGCTTCCTCTCTTAACCTTGCATGTCTATCAGGACATCTAGATGCTATATGACCAATTTTATTGCAATTAAAACATTTAAACGGTGCTTTGCCTTCATATTTACTTCTAACTGGACCTTTAGGCATCTTCCTTGCAAATAGTGCTTCAAGTTCTTCCAGTTCTTCATTTTCCCTCCTAATATCTTCAAGCTCTTTTGCATAAAGTGCTTTCCAATCAGATTAGTCAGATGATAATGATGATGTTGCAGATGATGATGCTCTGAAGGCTAAATTTGTCTTAATTGTAGCGATAGGACCAAATTCCTCAAGCTCAAATGCTGAAAGTTTTCCAACCAAGGTATCTCTAGATAATTATGTATTAGGCATTGTTCTCAACTCATTAATAGTAGTTACTTTCATTTTGTAAGCTGGTGGCAAAGCTCTTAAAACTTTAGAAACAATTTCATCTTCACTTAAGGATCCTCCACAACTTTGTATTCCTAAAACAATTTCATTAACTCTTTCTATAAAAGAAGAAATTCTTTCATCTTCTTCTATTTTCAAATTTTCATACCTGACCCGGTAACATTCTAGTTTTGCAATTTTGACAGTGGTATCTCCTTCATTCAATGTTTCTAATTTATCCCAAATAGCTTTAGCAATAGATCGGTCTAATAATCCCATAATTTGCTAATCTGATAATGCGCTCAAAAGTGCTTCTCTTGCTTTGCAATCATTCTCCAAGTCCTTACCCAATGTCGGTGGATTAGGTTGATTCAGAGTAGGACCAACATAGCCATTCTTTGTAACTTCCCATATATCTCTTCCAATCCAATTTAGACATGTCTCCATTTTGATCTTCCATGTACCATAGTTAGTTCCATCAAGTTTAGGACTGTCTTTCCTAAAAATGTTTGTTGCCATAGGATCTCCTCAAGTTGTTAGACTTCTGCAAAAAGAGGACTTAGCTCTGATACCAATTGTTAGGAACCAGAAGGACAACTGAGAGGGGGGGGGTGAATCAGTTGTCAATGAATTTCAACCCAATTATAACTTAATCTAACTCAATACTTAATACCAGTAAACCAAACTTAATGTCGGTTAACATATTAGCAGTTAATATCAATACCGGTGAAACTTAATGCATGAAACAGAAAGAGAAACAACATCCACAACACATAACACAAATACTTTTGACATGGAAACCCTGTAAGGATAAAAATCACAGTGGGAAAACTTACCCACAATCAAATGATACTACTGCAGATAGTATGTGTATACAAATGGGGTCTGCACATGCAGAAAGACCAACTGCCTAGAGCACACTGCTCAAATGGGAGTCACAATGACTACAGTAGGATGGTTAAATCCTAGAATAATGTACTACTTCAAAGTGCATCTATAATGCTGGATTCAGTACCGGTTTAAGCTTTGATAAACACCTTCAAACCTTCCTCAAACCTTCAAATGATGTCTATTTGATTCGCTCTATGATCTACTCATATGATCTTCAATATTCGCACATAGTAAGTTACAATACCATACCACAATTCCACATTTCATCTCACAAATGAGATCTTACATTTATACAAAACCTAAGACCAAATGTGTAGGTCGGCTCACTAAGAATATTACAATTAAATCAATTACAAATAAGTCTTGATGCGATACAACATGTCGGCTCAATACATTTACAACAATATCCAATCAATAAATCATCTCCATAACGTGTTGTGCTAATCTAGAATAGATAATGTATACCGGTCCATAACCTAGACCAAACTGTCGGTAACAACAAATATGTCAACCTAATTAGACCAATAACCAAAACACCAAAACCAAGTATCCAAACCATGTCTTAGACATAATCAAGTGATCTCCTGATGATAACAAGTCATCATCTATGTTGGTGAACCATAAACCCTGTCGGTGAGCATATACCGGTGACTGTATATAAGTCACTGACCTTGCCGGTGAACACAATGTGTTGGTTCAACAGTAAACCAATATAACCATAGTGCCAAATCAACAATGTAGATCTCCAGAAGGATAAGTGTTGATATCAATGACAAAACCAATGCAACACATCCATAATACCAACAATCTCCCCCTTTGGCATTGATGGCAACACTAGATGAAAAACATCTAAATGCCAAAAACCAAAAACCAACAATCTCCAAAATAGATCAATACCAGAAATCAAAACCAAAATACAAAGAGTATATATCTCTCCCCCAATGAATAATGTTTTTCCATAGATATCTCTCCCCCTGTGACATCAAATTCTTCTTCATCACAAGTGTGTATCCATGTCTTGAGATATTGCAGCTTCTTCGACTTATTTTCTAAATTGTTGGGCTCGGGTTTCAATCATGAAAGTGAAATGACCTGGCTTGGATGAAATTGAAAGGAATGACAAGGTTGATGAGAGAAACTAAGATAATGTTAGTAATTGAGAAAAAAGTATAAAGTTGTCTTGCAAGATCCTAAGATGGTAATCCAAATAATAAGATTAGGACTATGATAGATAGCTACAAATTGATAACTTAAGCAAGATATGGCCTCCTAGGAGATGACAAATTCCAATAGGTAAATTGACCCAACTCAAGAGACTAAGATGGCACCCAAGATGATAAATCTGATGGGGGAACCACCTAATGAAGTCAATGTATACTACAAGATAGATGAGGACAACAAAACAACTTTTGACTTTTTAAGGAAGATTTGATGTTTACGCAAATGTACCTAAAATGGGAGTATACACTACTTGCCAGGTTTTCATCTAAAATTAATCAATGCTCATTATCTGTATGCTGTGCAGCCATGATAACATTAATCAATGCGCATTAATCATTATGTGCCTTGGAGTTCTTGAAGTTTGTATGAAGTTTTACACTGCCATCCCTTTTTTATCTACTTGCAGAAACCAAGTAAATTGTTTCAAAACTAGTAGCACGTACGAAGATGTTTGAAATTTTTATCTACTTGCATGGTGTTGGGAAAACAATGGAGTTTTAAAACTCTTTTTGGACTCTGAAGTTCGATTCAAAACTTTATAACTATTAAAGTGTGCCAAAAGCAATTAAAACATCCACATGCCTTTAAACTTTGCAGTGAGTTCAAAACCTCGTCGAACTCCCATAAAGTTTTCAAATTCACGTTGGTCGTATTTGCTTTAGAAAACCTTGTTTGATAAATTTATTTTGTACATTTATGGGTCGCATTAGTTATACCCCATGAATTGATATTTCTTGGAGACATTTTCACCAGGCAACCAATATATCTAACCGAGTCTTGAAAATTATTTGTGTGGACTGCCAACGATCTCAATTTTATTTGAAATTCGATGCAAATTTGCAATGCCAAGCTCATCTTATCATTTAATCTCACTTCCTCATGCAATATCTTTTCTATATTGGGACGACCAGTCTTAAATTGCACACATTAAGCAACATATTAAGTTTAGAGAATGTTAGTCAATTATGAGTGTTTAAGACTTTTAAGTCTAGAAGTGTATTCTTAATGTGACCACACACCTTAAGCAACATATTAAGCCAAAATAATGTTAGTCAACTTTCAGTGTTTAGCACTTTTAAGCCTCAAAGTATAAGCTTAATGTGTGTGATTTAAGTCGTTCTGTCTCGGACATTATTCTTGCCAACTTTCACAAAGCATGATAATGATCTTCTCACATCTGTATTATAAGGTGATGGTATTGGTGGGGCCTATATTTTGCATTGGAAAAGGGTTTCAAAGGTGTTTATGATGGTTCAATAGGATATGAAAGACTAGGAAAGCTCAAATTTGGGTGTACTGAAAGTAGGCTAACAATCACATAGTATATCATATTTATAATTTTTAATGTAAAAATTAATTAGACATTAAGAAAGATTAGATTTCCATAGTTCATTAGATTATTGCTTAGTTTTTGATTTCATTGTGTTAGCTTTATTTGCATTAATGTTTTATATCATACTCAATGATCCACCACCAAGATTGATCCAACTTTCATCCCAATGATGGATCATTGAGTATGATCCAAAATCTTGGTGCAAATAAAACATACATAGTGAAATCCAAAAACTAAGAAGTAATTAGACATTATTTACTTACCAACACTAATGTTCATTCTACGATGAGGCAACCTTGTAGGAAGTTGGATGTTCTATCTTTTTTTATTTCAATAATTATAAGGTCTTCATCGTTAGTTAAGAGAGCACTATCTAAATGAATAGATTGTATTTTCTTTTGTCTCTTATAATTGGCGCATTTGGCTTTTACTTGCCAACTTTTTTCTAAAGCTTTAGGTATTAATATATAATTTAAAATTGGAGTGTACCCTACTTAGTTAAGACTTTTGCTTCTTTATAATAAATTTGAACTTTTTAATTTGTGTCATTTATCTTTAATAAAGATCTTGTCCATTTAACAACTATGAGAAAGAAATGGCCTATTATTAGATAAATGGTTTATAAACATAAATATGTACATTTGAGTTAAATTTTATTTGGTTATGTGTTTTTACTGAGAAAACGGTTTGATGAAGTTGTATGTTAATGAATAGTGTAATTATTTTGTGAAAGTTAATTTATTTTTAAAATTTTAATGTTTTTTTCTACATACATTTTCATATATTTGATCTTACTTAACTTATTTCTATACATCGTTTTATATACTTAACAATTATATGTTGAAAATGTTATCTTAGTATAACATGTGCATCAACCTAGAATCAATATACTTTACACTACAAATTATTAAAACAAGTGTGAATGGGGTTGACTATAGTCCTCAAGGGAGAGCTAAATAGTCTTGGTTATGATTAGGGATTTATTGAAGGTGTGTACTAAACTAGGTTAAATGAGAATTATGAACAAGATTGATAGAATACTTGAAACTTAGAATAGAAATACAAAACAAAAAGACAAATCTAGAAATGGAATGCAAACAAGAACTTGTGACTACAATCTGGGGTTTATTGGATATAGGAGCATTGGACACTAGAGTCCAAGAGCAGGTGGTTGCAAAAGGCAATGTCAGAAATCACATCTTGAGGTCACTAGGTTGTTGTCATTAACAACTTAGTCAAAACCAAGAGGACACTAACATTGGGCGCTATATTCCTAGCGTTTTGGGCTCTATGCAGTCTAGAATTGTTTGTTATTGTCTGCTCTATCCATTTGTAACTTGTGATCATTATCAATCTACATTTGTACACATGAATAGAAAGGAAAATCTTTTTGTTGTATGAGGGCTTGCCTAGTCAAGCTCCATGTTAGTGTTCCCACCTCCACAATATAAATGATGATGATGATAAAAAGTGTGTTCCATCATGGAAGTAGAGGAAAATAAATATCATAAAATGAAATGATTAGCTTAGGCATAAAAACCTTTCTTAGATCTCATGCAAGGTGATGTAGACATACTCTCATAAAGTCATATGTACAAAATATTAATGTATCATGATAACATCGACAATTGAAGATGTTTCATATTCTTGATTATAACCTTTAGATTTCTTCATTAGAGATTGTTGGACATTGGTTGATATGTTGCCATTGATGTCAACATATGGGGAGATTGACATATGGGGAGAATTGTTGGATTGAGGAATATATTAAATGTGTTCTCTCTGTGTTTTTGTGTTGCAGTCAGATTGAATGAGTTGATTTAGCCTAACTGTTGCAGATGAGCTGATGCGGATTAATGGGTTTTGAGATACTTATCTCTAGTTGATTCAACAGAAGTTTTAGTGATCCACATGATGATTTGATCGGTTTATGAGGTTTGGTATTGTGGTTGATATTCAATTGTTCCTGTTATTCCGTATTCTAGTTTTTGCTCCATATTGCTCTGGATTTGTAATATCTTTAGTTGTAGATGTGTGAGGTATATTCTGGACATTGATCTGTGTGTCCTCAATTTGATTGGTACATGATTTAGAAATCCACAAGTAAATCTTTCATGTTGACAGTCAGTTATGTTAGTGTTCTTGAGCTCCAATAGAGAGATGATAATGATTCTAGTAATCTAAGTTGTTGAACTTATTGTGGTGCAATTCATGTTTATTGTGAATGTTTCTAGATCATGTTCTATGTGTATTGGCAGTCTACATTGATTATTGTGTACGTTATTAAAGATTTTCCTTGTCCAGTGATGTTCATTGTGTTATGCGACATTCGTGATATGGTAGCGTGTTGCGGATGATCGAGGCATAATTCTTGGAGGTGTTTCATATTTGTGGTTGTTGTTTAGGTCCAGACTATGTCTTAGCCGACATTATTTTGCCCTGCATGTATTGTTGTAGCATGTGAGGTTATTGTTTTGTTATTTGTGTTGAGCGTTTAGCCGACCTTGAAATATAGGTTGATGAATCATATACATGAATGTAATAATCATTGAGAGGTATCATGTGCCATGTGCAAATATTGTATCAATCATTCAGTGGTAGGGATATTATGCAAAGTTACGCAAAGTAGTGTTTTGTAGAGAAGATTTAATAGTGAGCTAAATCAGAATTGTACTCAGGCATGTGGAGATGATATTTCATCAGCTCATAATTCTCTGGATGTAATCTGAATGCTTTTGTAGGTCAGTGAGACTTCCTGTAAGACAATGAACCTTCCCTAAGGGTTGTATCCCTTCCAGGTTTCTTGTTTGAGTAGTGAGCTCTAGGCAATGTGCCTGAATGCATGTGCATTCCCCATTGTAATATTTCACTTACTCCTAATAGGGTATTATCTCATTGTGGGTAGGTTCCCATCATGTTTTTTCCCTTAACTATGTTTTTCATGTCAAAAATCTTGGTGTCATGTGTGTTATTGATGTGGTGTTATTTCATCCTTCAAACTATTAATTATCAAATCTGATTTTTGGTTTAAGTTGCAGTAAGTTTTTGAGAAAACTGATTCACCCCCCCCCCCCCCCCCAGTTTGTTGCATTGTTGCCAACATTATTTTCTTGTTAAATATGCACTTTTGTAATAAATGAATTGAATTTATTGCTTGATCATTATAATTTATTACAAGATTGAATGGGTAGAGAATTAGACTTCCAAATGTGGAAGGGAGTCACATTAATATGTTTCTTGCACCTTTTCACAAATAAATTTTCAAGAGAGGTCGACAATAAGATACAATCATTAAAGGCCCGATATTGACATTCAAATACTTACATTTGGAGCCAAATTGGGAGGACACTAGCTTTTGGTGCTAACAACCCACCATTTTTTGAAACACAAATGGTTAGGCCCTAGCTAGAGTGACTCACGTATTGCAAATCCAAATTAGGGAGAAGCACATTCAAATAGGTTTAGGCACAACCACCAAAATGAGTGTTAAACTAAGATGAAATTGCCAAGGGTATACAATTTATGACGCTACATTTACCCCCTCTTTAATGGGGGTATTATCTTACACCCATACATGTGGTAAAGTGCGAAGAAGCCAAAATATTTCTATCTAAACACTAAATGGACATTATGACTCCAAGTTGAGAGATGTGATAGCCCCCAAACTTAGGATACTATCAATCCATAATGCCAAGATAAAAAGGGGTCATACACATAGAAGACACATGGAAAGAAGACACACACATGCACATAAGTTGTAATGTAAACATAGTTAGCATTATAAATAAATCCACATACATGAAGCATACATGACAAAAAAAGACATACAAGTTATGGCATCTCAGACTAGCATGATATCCAAATCCTAACAAAGATCCATATCCACAAATACACAAGGTATGGCATCTCAAACAAGAAAGATCTACATATCTTGACTAGGAGCCATATACAACAACATCCCTAAGTCGAGGGCTAACAAGCTTTGTTTTGCTAGGTGGCTTATGGACAAGTGAAGAAATCATTAGCTGTCAAGTTGTGTTATGCTAGATGAGCTCCACAAGTAGCATATGAAAACAACACAAACTAGTAAAGTCCATTGTTTACTAGGCGAGTTTCATGTTGACAATGTTAGAAATTAAGCTAGCTAAGCATAACATGTTGTTTGCTGTAACTCTAATAAAGTGCTACAAAGATGATTGACAAGTGTTGCAAGAGCACAACCAACTTCGTGACATGTACACAATGTGAAACGCATAATGAATGTATGCCTTCACCTTGAAGAAATTGCTAATGCCAACCAAGAGCAATTGACTTTAAGGTAGAATGAACGATACATGTAAAGAAAGTTACATCATCGCATCTAGGTGAATGTTAAGGTGAGTTATTCAAATGAGAGAAAAGTGGAAAGAGAGTTTAGTGAGAAATAAGAGTTATAGAGAAGGAATTGAACCTAATAAGCTATGACTGAAGTTATTGAGCAAGGGTTAATTTGTTAAGTGAGTGTTGAAGCAAAAAGTTGTTATAACAACCAAGTCAACCCTTTTGCCTATCACAAAGGTTAAAGTGAAATCCAACTAGTTTAATTATGAGTACCCAAGATGATATTTAAGCATGAAAGAGAATTTTAAAATTAGGTTACCTAATGATATACAACTAAGTGTAGAAGAACCTAACAAGTTATGGGGAAATATTGTATCTATGAAAATGAAACAAAGAGACAACACAACAATTAGAAAAAGACCAATATAAAAAATAGGATACACTAAAATGAACTTGTGAAGAGATTCATATTAATGAAATCAACCCTCTTACAAATTGAAGAGAAAAATGTCTACATCTAAAATATGATTGACTTAAAATATAATGACCTATTTGAAGATCATCTGAAAGTCTAAGCATAGAAATATTATGTTGAACCTATTATATGATCATTGTAATGCACTGATAATATATTAAGGATATTTTTTATTACTTGAAAGGAATATATGAGAATTAATGCTAAAAGGAAGAAATATTTAATCTATTATGTGATCTCTCTCTAACAAAGAAATACTTGTTGACTAAATATTATTTCTGTTGGTGTAATTATTTATTCATGTTGGATATTATTACACCTTACTTAAGATTACTTAGGAAATGCATTTCATAGTAGTTTGGGTATGAGACACTTGGGTGTTTGTGCCACATTGGGATAGTGTGTGTAGTAGAATTTCCACCTTTTATGGTGTGATCTTGTCACTACTTTATCATATCCACTTATTGTGGAGTGATAATTCCACCTTCAGTGGGTGATCCACCTCATGTGGAATATTATATTGTTTCTCCTACCTACCACACCTATTTCCTACCTACCCTTGTTTCTTATTGAGCCACATGTCATACTTGTGTACTCACATATCCATATAGCCTTGTCTTTATAAGCAGGTTTATCTTACATTGCCTACATCGTATGTAACAACAACAACAACAAATCTTGATGATCCAGTTGATCACATTTTGCATCAGTGATAGGAATACAGTTTATTCTTGTCACATTTTGTTCTCTCTTATTTGTGCTTTTCATTGCCTTTAGATCTTGGCAAATTCTCACAATTTCCATAAGTGAGAATAATTGGCATATGAGAGATTTTTTTTATGAGTATGCATATATAATTATTAAATATATTCTCTTTTCCTCTTCAATCAATTTTGTTCTCTTGCTATCATAGAGATCTAAAATGTTAGCAACAAAAAAATCTATATGATCAAATCCAAAAGAAAAATATTGAAATGCTTATTGACTAAATAGTATTTCCATCAAGTGAGAATAATTGACATATAAATTTTTTTATGAATTGTGGTAATGCTAAATCTTGGATTTTGAAATTGTCAATTCCCACATTTAGTAACTTCGAAATTAAAATTTTTCTCAAAATAATCATTTCAAATTACAAGACTGCATTGAGAATAATTTATCATAGTATTATAAACACAAAATTTGAAATAAACAGTCTATGTTTCTCTTTTTAATTTTACTTTAAGAAACCATTAGTACATAACCATCTACTAGTTTTTACCATTTCAAAAAACAATATTTTTTTCTGTCATTTTTAATAATAAGTAACATGGTCCATTCTCGTACGAATTCTAAAATTTTAGTACTAATGGTGGATTAGAGTTGTATCCCTGTGGAATCACCGCTTTCCTATGCTCACTTTAATATTCTTTTAGATTTATACTCCTGCAAAAGAAGAAGAAAAATGTTATACGAAAAGTGAAAGCGTTTAATGGTGGAATCATTCTTTCAATGATCCATGTGAGCATGGCTTGAATCACAAGTGAATATTTATTTTTATTATTATTACTTTTAATGTTAATGAAATTTTTTGCACGCAGTGTAATTCAAAAATCTACTACATATCTTCATGGAGTGTGGAAACTAGTGGACTTTAATTAACATACATCACGCTATTAGCTTTCCAATTTGGAGTTGTCCTTGAGAGTTTTGAGAATGGAGTGGGAAGTCTCATGAACCAGAAAAAATTATGCTACAAAATTATTTAGAATCTTTTCTTGAAAAATAGCAGCCCCTACTTTTTAGAACTGCAGATTTCCAATGTTTTATTAATTAATTTCTTACTTTAATTGAATTATTTTAAATGATTCCCAATAGTTAATCGTGCATAATGACAAATACAAAATTTTGACACCATTCCCAATTTAGCAAGCCTAAATTGTAACACTTCCATCTAAGGACATTGGGATCTCTAGTTAGACCTCACCACTAGTATTGATCCTAATTCACAAGTGCACCCTTTGCCAAAGGTCTATATGTGTTCTTGCTTCCAAATGAGACTGAAGTCACAAATAGTTTTCTTCACAAAGTTTCTTAAAGGATGCCTACACATAGGTTCCTATAATCAATGTTTTATTAATTACTATATCTTACTTCAATTGGATTATTTTAAATGATTTGCAATAGTTAATTGTGCATAATGACAAGCACAAAATTTGGACACCATTCTCAGTTTAGCAAGTAACACTTCCATTTAAGGACATTGGGATCTCTAATTAGACCTCACCACTAGTATTGATCTTAATTCAATATGAGCATCCCAAAACCCTTACAATTACATATTGAGGATATCTAAAACATTTTCTTACATGAAGAATCAAGTTTCTTGGTGTGTTTGGTTTTCATAGCGATTAGACAACATTTCCTCCCAATTGTTACAATACAAATCATTCTTTTCCAATTTTTTGGAAAGGGAAGGTAACTATAACTGATGGATTGAATATATTTATGAATTCGCATGCTAAAGATTTGCCAAATGATGTTCTTAAGCAAACAAGGGAATTTTATATTGACTTGATAATGCTATTTAAAAATGATTATTATCTAAGCATGTATGATCATTTATTTTTATGCACTTTATTTTTTTTTGCAATCATGACTCAATTTATGAGGTGAAGAACTACCAGTTAAAACACTTACCACAAAGGTTTGAGATTTTTTTAAAACTATTTATTTTATCTCCAACAGTCAAGGATCTATGAAAACTGTTGTAGAAACACCCATCTCAACAATGCTTTAAAACTATTAGATACCAACCTACATTTTTGTGTAATAAGATCACCATTATGAGTGCTGATAAGCTACAAAATGAATAGATTTCCTATGACGAGATTAAAGGAGATGGAATCCTTCAATATATTTGTTATAGAGGAGGTATAACTCCTTTTTTGGGATGCCTAAATCATTACAATGAAACCTCTCCATTCAATTTGCCAATGCATGGAATGACAAGGAGGTCCAATGGGAGGGATTAGTTTTGAATTGAGTGAAGAGATTATCTCCCAAGCCACAATAATTTCTTGCAAAGGTAAAAAATGAAAGCAATAGAGCATGTTACATAAAAAGAACATGGCCCTATTCTTCAAGGAGGGTGAAGCTCCTAAGAAGCTACATGGTGGGTTAAAAAAGGGAGATACTTCCTCCTCCCCCAGACAAGGTATGTTCATGATCATGAAGTACTTTACCTTAGAAGTTCATATAAACAACAACTACCATTATCATTTTATCTCTTGAATAATTTTCAAGATAGAGTTTGTCTCAATTTTCCCTTATACTTGCTTTCTTCGCTGGGATCCTCAATATAAAAAGCTAAGGACATGGTTTCTAAAAACCTTGACAAAGCCTATATTCCACTCTATCAAGGGCTAATTTTCACTTGTACAGATTTTGTTTATGTTTATGCCCACTGAAACCCATTAGAGTATGTCATAATGATTCCCTACCTACAAGTTAAGTATAGAGCCTTCCTAATGTTACGCCGCCCCCATCCCTCTCAAAAAAAAAAAAAAATTCCCCCATTTGGTGGTCATCCCAAAATCTTCTCTAAATGTTGCCATAAAACCAATATCTTCTCTAAGTCTACTCAAAATCAAATACCCTAGGACCCTTAGTTTTTCACCTTAGAAGGATGTTGTTGTGCCCATCTTTGCACCCTTTTAAAAATAGTCCTTTGATGACATATTACAAGAAAGACACATGCAAATTGGGAGTCTTAAAAAACCTAAAGCTAAGAAGGCCATAAAAAGATTTAAAATAGTCCTTTGATTACATATTACAAGAAAGACACTTTCAAAAAGAGTTATTTTGGGAATCTAAAAAAACCCAAAGCTAAGAAGGTCATAAAAAGATTTAAAATAGTCATTTGATGACTCATATTATGAGAAAGACACCTGCAAAGAGTTATGTGGGGAATCTCAACAAACCCAAAGCTAAGAAGGCCATACAAAACTTTGTTTAGTTTATTGATGAGGAAGACACGTCTATCATGGGGGAAGGGTTTATCCCCAAGGAGAATTTTGAAGTCAGGGAAGTTAGTTTGGGGGTAGTTATGTTGAGAATAAGGAGATCCAACTATTATGGGGGTAGTTAGGGAAGGTGGCTATTACTCAAATTATTGGTATGGAAGTTAGTTTGGGGGTAGTTAGGGGATGTGGATATTACTCAAGTTATTGGTATGGAAGTTATTTTGGGGGTAGTTTTGTTGAGAATAAGGAGATCCAACAAAGTCATTGGTTGCCCAACCCCTAATCTCATATATGTAGATGCTTCCAATGATTCTATGTAGGATGACAAAAAAGATAACGAGGAAGAGAAAAGTAATGAGACCTCCAAAATTATTTGTGTAATCTATTCGAAGAGATGAATTCCACAATCTCTAATTTGGAAGAAATTGATCTACTAAGCTTGTTGATGAATTTTCCCAGAAAAGTTACCCCATGTGTGATCAAATGATGTAGGGGACTTCCCTAACACACCCACAACACATTCTCTTTTACACTATATGAGGGTTACTCCACCCAAGATTCATGGATAACATAACAAATAAATTGCATACAAATTGCAAGAATAGAAATAACTAATTTTCTATTACTTTAATACTTCAATATAAAGAAACAAAAATGTTCAAACAATATTTTTTTTGTCAACTCTCCCCTATCTCAATCCTACCCTGAGATGAGTTGGTACTCATTGACATGAATATTTATATGTACTAATATTTAAATGTCCTCAATATTTTCCATTACTATAAAGTCAATTCTTTCAAGAAGGTTAACCTAGGAGAAAACAACCTGTGGATTCTATACAAACTCCCCTATGCATTTATAAACATCACCAATCATTAACATTTAGAGAGGAGTAGAATTCAAGATTGAGTACAAACTAGAAGCATGAATTTAGCAAGATCAACTCCATGTGTTATCGAATTGATTTGTTAATATAGAAATGATCTATTAGTGTGGATTCAATGTGTAGAAGATAGACCAATGATAGTTTATGAGATGGTCTAAATATTTTGGAATCATTTTTAGTGTAGAGACATATATGTTCAACGTCACATCAAATTTATCCTCCACCTATTGTTTTTAGATTTAAGTGCCTAAAATTCATATGCATTCTAATTTTATAGCTTAGCATTTAATTGTTCAATTATCAACTCTATAGTTATAATTATTAATCTAAGTTCATGTATATTTATGTATGCATTTTATTGGATGATTATATATTAAGTTTAGAAGATATTATCTTCTTTTACATTTTTGGTGAACACATTCAATCTTACACCAACAAAAGGTTTTAGCTTTAGGATTTACACCTTCACTATTTTTAAGGCTTTAAATATATACTTTTTAATGGAATCAGTATTTTCAAGATATTGTTAGGGTTTACATTCATATGCATTGCTCTTTTAGTTTTATATCTCTTTTATTAGAGTTTGTTCTCTATTGCAAGATATCACTTTTTCCAACCCTTTGGTCACTGTAGAGTTAAAAATTACATACTTCGCAAATTCTACTCTTTGTATTCACTCATTTAAGTGTACATTCCCTTAGCATGTTATAGGGTGTATTTAACCTACTCAATATTTTACCTTCACCAAATTCATTAATTTTATCTCTTTCTATTATTTATTAGATCATATATTTTTGTAAGCCCGTCTTTACTTGAAAATATTAACAATTGTTGAGGCGGACTTGTATTTGTGATAGCATTCTTGATACTTGAATCGATATTTTCAAGCACTAAATTCCATGTCCATACCTTACAACATGAATAAAATCCAATTGGTGCCAAGGAGGAAGAACTCTTACAAAGTAAAGGTTTTTTTAAAAGAATTTAGCATTTCAATATTGATAGTTTCTTTATTCTCTAAACTTAAGGTCTATTCCAATTGTCTTGCAATAGGGTAGGTGTCAATGTGAGAAAAGCTTTAATGTATTGATTATAATGAGGATGAAAACAATAATTTCAATAAAATATTTATTTATTTTGTTTCTAATGATAGTCAAAATTTATTGTTTTTGAATTTAAATTAGAAGGTGGGTGTTTGAACATTTCATGGTTTTTATTTCAATTAGTTTGAAATTTGGAACATTTTATGATTTTACCAAAAAAAAAAAAAGTTTTATTTTGTTTACTTTAGATTAAAAAAAATATTTGAATTAAAATCTAAAATATTTAATTTAAGAAACATGTATAAACAAAAATATATATAGAATTGAATAATTAATTATAGTGTTTTTAAAATTATGTTTTTGTTTTTTCAATTGAATAAAGAAACTTAAGTATTTGAACTAGTTGATGGAAAATTCCAAGATGAAAAATTTAACACTAATATTAGAAGATGCAATCACAAAAGAAAGATTTATTTTATTTAACATAAATTCACTTGATAGATAATTGAAATTATTCCTTTTAACTTTTCCATTTCAATGATTGTATTTATGAACAAGTTAATTATTCCTTGTAACTTTTCACTTTTCACTTTTCATTTCAAAGATTGTATTTATGAGCAAGTGAAAAGGCTATCAATTTTATATTTTATATTTTCATATTCAACTTTAGAAATTTATGCATGATAAGTTGATTACTAAAAATCTGTTGCAAATTTGTTGTTTTAATTGAACTATAGAATTTTTTTAGCTAGTATATATGACTTAACTTAAATACTAGTATACCTATCTTTAATTGATTAATAATCAAACTCAGAGTGAGTAGTAGTTGAGAGGGGAAAATAAATAAAAATATTTTTTTATTTACTTTTCATTCATTTAAGTGTCACAAACACGTCAAATTTAATGCTTCTAATTTTTATTAACATTTGTGCATCCATTATGTGATCGAGATAGACAAAATTGATTAATAGTTAAACTCAAAGTGAGTGGTAGTTGAGAGGAGAAAATAAATAAAATATTTTTTTACTTTTCATGCATTTAAGCATCAAAACACATCAAATTTAATGCTTCTAGTTCTTATTAACACATATTTGTGCATCCATTATGTGAATGTAATACATCTTCGACATAACAAGAAATTATTTAATAATTAATTTACTCATATTTTTATTGGTTGAATGCATTCCTACAATCTTTAGCTCAAATACTTATGAACCTTATTAGTAGAGAGGTTAATCATTGAAATTTTTAGTGGTAGAGGTCTATGGGTGTGGATGAATTTATAATTATGAGTGATAAATTTAATGTGTTAAGGTGAATAGAGTCTTTTGGTTCTCTTCAATTGGGTCTATAGTAGTTGAGTTATTTTTGTGCTTGGGAATTTAATCAATTGTTTATGAGATTATTAGTCTTTTGGCTCTCTTCAATTCACTCTAGAAATTATATATTTAAGTTGAATCCAAGGAAATCTTTAGTTGGTCAATGCTAATAAATGCAAATGTGAGAAAAAATGTAATTAAGAAATAAAAAATTGAGAGTGGTATGAAACATATAGTTTTCTAATTAGATTCTTGTGAACCCAACCTTACTACCATTTTAGCTTTGTATTTTCCACAAATTTAATTAATTATTTACATGCATGTTAGATTTGTGTTTTTTTCTTGATCATGTTGACCATTGAGATATATGAGTCATTTAAACTAGATTCAAGAATTTTTCAGTTGATTATTGAACTGATAGCTACAAGTGCAAGCAAATATTTAGTAAATTAACATGAATTTTAGTGTATATTCAAATATTTTGATGGTGAATAGATTCCTAGACATGACTTGATCTATAGAATATGGAGTTTTTTCTATTGCATTGACTTAATGGAATCAACTATATCTTCTTTGTATCTTAGTTGTTATATCGTTATACAATGCATACTATAACTTAGTTTTGAGAATTTGCCTTGTAAATTACTAAAATGATGTAAATTTTGGATAAATTGGATGATGAAAATGACACCTTAGAAATTTGTGGATAATGTCATTAATTTTGTTATGGATCAAATTAAGAGAGATTTTTGGGATGATTTATTTCCACATTGTGTCAAAAAAGACTATACTTCATGAGTGCAAATACAACAATGTTATAAACAAAATTTTCATTATATTGTGATTGTCATAGCTAAGCAATTTTGTTAACAAAAATTGAATGGATGAATTGTAGAAGAGCTTAAATTGTCCACAAATTTATCCACTTATATATTAGTTTAAGTATGTTTTGTTTCTAAGGAAGCATTGCAAACACAAGTTAAACCTATACCTTTTAGCAGTAATTAGTGAGTTCTACAATAACTCGATGTCTATTGTATATTGGGTACTATTATTGATCATTTTATTTCATAATCTAGACTTATGAATACCTTAAGCATGTATGACACTTGAATTGTGACATTTCTTGTTTATCAATATACATTTAAAAAAATTAGATAAACAGAAAAATAAAATGACATTCATATGTAACAAAAATTGAAACAATTGACCAAAACAATTTAATAATATGATTAACCCACATAGCACTAAACTAACTCATCTACCATTTAATCCTTAATTAAATTTAATATTGATGAAATTGATCACCTTCAAAGTTATAGTCATAAGGGCATCACTCAATTAAATAGAATAAAATTTGATTAAATTACCTGAACATTTCTTTAACTAACAAGGATAACTAAAAATTCACAACTTTTACCTCATAATGAAGTTTATCACATTAATCATAAGTGTCATGCTTTGACCTTTTAAATTGAAAAAAAATTAACATATAGGGTAACTATATCAATGGTGATAGTATTGATTTTTTCCCCCTTGTTAATGGGGTTTATGGCATTAATTCCTCTTTTTTGTGAGTTAAGGTAACATGGACACCACCCAATTCAAGATGGGTGATGAGGCCTTTAGGAGAAACCTTGGACCTTCTAGAGTTGGTTGTATTCTTTGCAATCCCGAAAGAAAAACGTTATTCTCATCCTATCCCCCTTTGGTTATAGGAACCAACAATGAAACAAAATTTGAAGCACTCATTCATGGTTTGAAAATTTGTGTCTCATCAAATCTCCCACCTTGAAATAGAAGTGGATTCAGTGGTGTTATAAATTGATTAAGTAAGCGGTCTACACCTTGTTGGAAACCACAAAATATCTTAGAGGAGGCCTTAACATATGTGGAATGTATTCCTAATGTGATCAGTAATCATATTTTTTGTGAGGCCAATGGAGAAGCGGGTCAACTATCCAACTTAGCTACTAACGAGGTGGCCACCTATACCTCCATTTTTTGGCAAAGATTAGGAGATGTCGCTTGTGGGACTCCAGGGAGTGAAGGTGGATTCGTGCTCTCAATTTTTCATTGCTTTCATCATCTTGAGGATAGTGTCAACCTAGTGCCTATTTTTGTGATGGCAAGGTCATTTTATTTGCAACCACCCTGTACATGTGTTGTGTTTACATTGCTAATTTAGGACATATGGCTACTTGCATCAACTTATGGCTCAATTCATGTCATTTCCTTCTTATATCCATGCATTCACATCACATTTACAAGATTGATATCTATTAAACGTTTAGTGTGGGATTTTTCTCTCCCTAGTTTCATCTACGATAACCATTATTATCCTTAACCATGGCATGTAAAGTTTTAGCATGTGAAACTCACCCTGAGTGGATTATAAAGTGACGGTATAACCAATTCTTGGGCATTCATCTTCTTTCATCTAATAATATGATCCTAGGGTCTAAGAATGGGAATGTAATTTTATTATTATACATTCATTGTTATTTCATTTTGCTTGTTGTCCTCTAGATAAGAAAGAAAGAAATCACAGAAAATGTTCTTCATATTTAAAATTGCATTTATTCATTTGTTGCATGAAGATATATTGCTTTTTTAAAAAAAAAAGAGAATTCAATGCTATTAAAATAGAATAGCATTCTAGAAATAAGAAGAAACATCTTTAGAAGAAATAGATATTTCACTATAGTGTTACTTTTGAATGAATTATATATATATATATGCATTTTCGAGATTAATGGAGGATTTAGATGATCTCCATTAATCTCGAAAATGCATATATATATATATATATATATATATATATATATATATCATATTAACAATTAAATAAACTATTTTTAAAAAATTAACATTCAACAAAAAATTGATGAATATCGAATGGGTGTTGGGGGGCCCGAAACCCTCTCTACACCCCCCCTTAAAGTTGCAAGCCCGCGGGGCCTTCCCTCAGCCTCCCCTCTCCCCTTCTCTTTGTCGTTGATGGTTTACACTTTGTCGCCCGTAGATGGCACTTTGCCACTTGGGTTTGGGCTCGCCACCGTCGACTGTGTGGAAACATGGCTGCTATGACCTTGGCCATGGCCTCCCTCCCTGCAACACAAACAAAAAAAGAAATTCCTAATCCGACTTTAGGGTTAGGGCAGAGTATTGAAGGGAATAAAGGGGATGAAAATGAGATAATCCCATCTCATATATCATTTTAGAAGAAACCTAAAAGGGCAAGTTAAAAATATAATTTAAAAATAAACTTAGGGTTAGCATAAGGGCTAAATAAACATTTATATATATATATATAGAATATGAATATAAAAGGGGATATCCCATTAAAAATAATATAATATTAAAAGAGGGGTTTATTTTGAAATTCAAATAAAGTTAATGGGGAAAAATTCCCTCCATTTTAGGCAAAGTAATTTTATAATGATATAATGAGTACTTTTATTTAGGAGGGAATTTCATTAATGGTAGATGATTATTTAAATCTCCAAGGGGATAATTTTATTGTATATAGTTATTTAAATCTTTTTAGGGGATCAGTTATCAATAATGGAAGAATTAATTTACTAGGCAAAATAATTAATGATTTAGTTAATTTAATGACATTTGAGAACTTTACATTTATTTGCCTAATTAATTAATTCTAACAATTGCACCTTAGTGTGCAATGGGTATGCCGAAGAGGAATGGAAGGTCAATTAGGGAGAAAAAATTCTAGAGTTTTGTATATTTTTATATTATAGATGAGTTCAAATGGTAGAAAGAGATATAGGGGTAGAGAGAGAGGGAGATAAAGGGGTAGAGCTTGTTCATATGGAGGACTCATGTTAAGTGTGCCATTGTGCTCTTTAATATGCTTAATATCCTTAAATTGTCATATCATCCAAACTTGGTCTTTTCAATAAAATAATGCTCCATATTTGATTTAGATAGTAAAAAATCATTGATAGAGGGATTGATCCTTATGAATTGAATATTTTTTATAGAGGGATAGTAAACAAATCACAACTGTCTGTTTGTTTTATTAGTTGCTGAGTATATAATTTGTAATTATATTATAAATAATTTATTTTCTATTATACAAAAATACAAATTGTATTATAGATTATATTTATATTTAATAATTTTTAATCATATAAATTCTTTTAAATAAATATCAATAAAAATCAACTAAAATAACTCATCAGAAAAACAAAAGCTTTAAATGAAATTTAATAAGATTTCAGAAATTTTTAATTGAATGAAGCAGATTAAAAAATATACAATAACATTTCAAAATTATAAAATTTATTAATATTTCAATTTTGTAAGTCGTATCATGATTTTATGAGTATGAGAAGGATATGAATATATTAGAACGTGGAAAGCATATCTAAGCATCTTCCTTATTAGTTCCTACCCCGTTGGAACTATTGGCAAGGCTTTGCATAAATAGTTAATAATCATGTGTTTGTATGACCAATAGCGTGGTTGATTTATTCTTATTTCAAAGCTATCCTAAGTCTAATTCCACCTTTGATAGAGATATGTGATCCGTTTTTAACCATTGTCTGCAAAGTGGGAGCGTTGGCAGACTGTAGATGGCGGATATGAAGGCATTGTAGACCCCAATGCAAGAGAATGCTCATTTTCGCAAACAAGACACACACAAAACAAGTTTTGTGGGTGCGAGGAACAAAGTTTGTAGACAGATGGCTATTAGGGTTTTCGTTTTGGGCATGCAGGACACAGGTGCGAGATGATAATGTAATGTTTTTTTTTAATAAAGACATGATTTATAGTTCCTGCCTGCTGCAACTATTGCGAAGGCTTAAAACATTAAAAGGTGATTAAACTTTTGTTGTCCCACCAATAACATCGCTAAGATTTGTTGGATTTATTTCATTTTGTCAATGTCTAATATAGAAGTTGCATATTTTTTACCCAAATTTTGGGTACCAAACTTTTTTGGTCACATTTGATTAGCATGGGAAGCAACCTGAAGCATTCACAGAATTCAACCTTTTTGGCCACATTTGATTCGCATGGGAGACGACATGCAGAAGAATTCACAGAATTCAACCCTAGAGAACCTACGTCAAATAAGGTCTCTGGCAGTGAGCTGGTCTAGAAGATAGATAAGATAAAGATAATTAATCATTTCTACAGTTGGCGATTAGGATTTTAGAACACGTGGCAAGTAATTAGCATGCTCATGTCTTCATGCAGAGGAGCGTACAAGCCATTTTTTTTTGCTCAGATGCCTCCATGTTCGAGTAAATTTTTCTTTTGAGCCTACGTCCCTGGTAAAGATGTTTCTCATTTTTCATGCAGCTGAAATGTTTATGCCAGATTGAATGGTTGGGTCGGTTTGTGTATTATTTTTTTCCTTGTATTGATTTAATTGCATCTACTTTTCATGAATCAACTCAAAGGAGAAGATGATCAATCACATTTTATAGCTGGACTATTTCCATGTATCGGTTCAAGCACTGGGAAAAGGATTTATTTTGCAATAGGGCTTGTGGCCATAGGCAGTTTCTCTCTTCAATCGCCTGTAGGTATATTCTTTCTTTATCTTGTTTAGGGCTCTCTACACTCGAACAATTGGGATTTATGTTGTTGGAATGTTATTTTATTTCAGGTATTTTACAAGATGCTCTCTGTTTTTAGAAAGGGTTGCTTGCAGAACAGGTTGGCGGGGCTCAAAGACTGGAATAGTTGTAAAAATGACCACCATCCCTGTGTGCCTTGAAAAATTTATAGTGTAAGTTGTTCCTATAACTATACTCTTAGTTTTGACATACATCTTCTCTCTCATCTTGTCATGTTCTTACTGTAGTTAACTCCAGGCTTGCCTAAGCTCATTGTCATATTCTCCTATAGATTTTATGGTAAGCCTGGTTGTTGAACCATATCACATGCTCTCTTGGTTTGCTAAGTACCCAAGTCTATCTAATGAAGGATTATATAGCATCAGACTATGGCTCTGTGAAGCATTTAAATAGTTTTCTTACCCTTCCTACACTTCCAGATTTTGTATTTATTTCTCATTATAGCATTTGCAACGATAACGTAGATACTAGAAATCGTTTATTCACTATGCTTTCATGAATTCTTATAAATCGATTCTTGCCCCCATTTTGGTATAGCTTGCTGGGATGGTAGAAAGGATTTAGGAGGTTGACTTTGCAACCACTTGTTGCATTTTCATAAGTCCATTTGGCATTTCTATTGGCAATTTAAATGTTCCATGAGTCAATATTATTGTTGGGTACCGTTAAACATCTAATAGACCTTGTTTTTTCATACCTATCTGCCATAGCATTGTAACAAAAACACTTGTTGCAGCCATGCTACCTTCTTGGTGGGGCTATTGGGTTTATTCCTTTGAATTTTATCCTTTCAATGTTGCTTTATAATATAAGTTTCAGGCCAGCTCATGCTTCTATGATTTTCTCAATCAACAATCTAATCATGATCATTTCCGCATTTGTGGGAATCATGGGTACAATTTCCTTAGTCCGTCAAATAGTTGATGCAAAACTATTTAAGCTATTTAGCAGCATTGTAATTGGCTAATTGCTTCTCTTTTCCGCTGTGTAACTTCCACTAAATTTGCCCAGCAACAACATTTTTTATTTTTTATTCCATACTCATTATAAATCTTAAAATTTTGATAAGCCAAGTACAGAGGCCTTCTTTGACTGAGAATTTAAATTAAAAATTTGACTGTCTGTATAGGATATTTTAGAATACTTAATATCATATATTATCAATGACATACTTGACAGATTTTATTTGGGAAACTTCAATATCTAGTGTACAGCATGTATGCCTTGATTTTTTTTGGCGAAGCATGTATGCTATTCTTTGGTCATGTGTATTCTTCAAAAGCATCAGTGAAAGAAGATTCTTTATTTTGGGCACATATGCAGTTGGTTGCATCTCATGAAACTTTTACAGCCATTCGATATGGCCATCAAATAGTTATTATCAATCAAGTATATACTCTAACTTGTTTTCTCACCTGCATTTTGCATATGCGAAAAAATCAGGTTTCTCTCATTTTTTCCCAATATAGTTTTCCAAATTATTATGAATGAGTGTATATCCTATGTGGTAGGTTTCTCTCATTTTTTCCCAATATAGTTTTCCAAATTATTATGAATGAGTGTATATCCTATGTGGTTGGATCAGCTGAATGTACTTTCTTGTTTCTCTTTATCGTTAAATTATAATTATTAAATAGAAAATATTGTACATGTCTATTGATGATTATTCAATATACAATTCACTTGTATAAATTAGTCCCATTTCAAGAAATCATTTCTACATTGCTTCCTACAGGAATGCATTAATTGGAATCAAATATCATATTTGCATAAAGATTTGTTTCTATACTACAACTTTGCGTCTCTACATATTAGTCATTTAAAAATATAGATTATTGAATTTTAAACTAGATTATTGTGTTTCAAAATTGCTACCAAAATATCTTGATATAACATAACAAAAATCTGAGCTATTAGTAATAGATATAATTTAAGCAAACTCCTAAAAAATAGAGTAAACAATCAAATCAATGAATGACACATTTGTGAATACCCATCAGAGAAGACAAATAAGGTGCACGATGCCAAGCCAACAAATAGAATTGATTTAGTTTGTTCCATGAGAAAATACAAAACCCTATACCCAAAAACATAATTTTCACTTACAAGACTCAAGTTCTAGATGAACTACATGTGTGCGGAGAGAGTCATTTTATGCCTATTTTAGAATTTTTTTCTCTATAATGGCTATGTTTTTACTTTTGGGGGACACAACTTGAATTTTGTACCAGATTACCAAGGCTACATCTGGATAACAATACATCATTAGTATGATTTAAAAAAATAATATAAGAGACGCATATGGAGTAGTTGCTAATATAGCATGACATGAGCTCTGAACATTATTGTTTGCTATTGTGTTGGCACACTATTGCATAGTGTCTCATTTTAGAACTAGGCTCATGTCTAGCTAGGGGATGTTGGAGAATTTATCGGTAATGAAGTTAGGTATTACAATGTTAGAATTAATTTTACAGTTTTAGAAAACAAAACATACAAAAACAAAAGGGGATAATTTAATCAAGTTAGGTATTACAATGTTAGAATTAATTTTACATTTTTACAAAACAAACAAAAACAAAAGGGGTCTTCCCTTCTTTGGCAGGAACTTCGCTGCTCTGCAACACTTGTTATTGTTTGAATTGAAGGTAATTAATTTTTAATATAAACAATAATCACTACACTATTGTTTCCTTATTAGTTTTTCAATTGAATGTAATTAATGTTTCTTGTTACTACATTATTGTTTAATCTTTACATATCTTGAAAATCAATCACATGCCCACTTTTTGCAGAAATCGGATTTACTTCACCTCCATCTTGGGAAAATCAATGTGGGTTGCTCTGGAGATTCCATCTACCATGGGCCAAATAAAGAGAAGAATATACTTCGTTTTTAGTTTCCCATTGTGTTTCTTTGATGGCTAAAGTAAAGCAAATATACAAACACATGGACGTTCTCTCTTTCCTTGGGTGCCTAGCTTACTGGTAATCAGACAATAATTTCAAAGAATGGCACATTTGAATTAGGTTTTTTCAGCCCAACTGGAAGCAATAACTGGTATCTTGGCATCTGTTATGCCAACATAGCTGAGAAGATCATTGTTTGGGTGGCTAATAGGAAGAGCCTAGTGAAAAACAAGAATGGTGTTCTGAAGCTGTAAAAAGAAGGTACACTGCAGGTCATACCAGCCAATGACAAACAAAGAAAATCCACGGTCAAGATGGCTTGCATCATCTTGCATAGCCTCTTGAACAGTTTCCATCATTGATTTCAAAATTCAAGTTGTACATTTCATAGTAGGAGATGCCTTCGGCGTAATTAATACAATGACATTTTATTAATGTTAATTTAATATATTTTTGGAATTATTTAAATATTATAAGGACACAATACTAACTCTAAATTTAATCAAAATTGAAGATGGCTAATTGAGCAAATAATTAATTATTAAAGTTGTGTTGATTTCATAGGTTTAAATTATTCAGCCTTAGTTAATTGGAATTATTGTACATGTTAAATAATTAAAAATATTGTTAATTAATTAATCGCTTTGGAAAAAAAATAAAAATTTCTTAGCCTTCTAATTAAAAAACTTAAATTATCGCTCATATTAGAGACCCATTCATATTGACACTTGAGATATCTTTTTAGTGAAACTAATTAAGTTATCACATCTTATTGAATGTAGATTACTGTAATTTAGTGTTATAAAAAAAAAAAAAAAATTGTTGCGTTTTTGCCTAAAAGTTTGGGCATCGCAGTAAAATTGTTTATGGTTTGGTTTTGATTGGCTTGTATACTTTTATTTTTGCACTTGTAGCAATAGGGTAGCTTCACAGGATTTGTATATTCCTGTCTGAAAACTAAATCTTGAATGCGAATTTGGCTGATGGGTACTGAATTTTTTGGGGGTTTTTAGTTTGTACGGATTTGTTTTGGAGTAGGGTGGTTTTGTGAAGTTTTTTCTTTTTGTCTAGAAGTTTAGAATCTCCGTGGATGTACTTTCTTTCTATTTTTAATAAAAAACACATATTATCAAGCAAAAAAAAACATATTGAATACGATTAAGTTTCAAATTGTTTATCACGTTTTAAATAAAAGGCAAAAACTTTAAAAACTAAATAAATTTTTTATATGAAATGAAGTCATGAATGTATGAAAAAAGAGGGCCACCAATTTGTTGGAAAGGATGAGGGAACTATTCATGCATGTGGACTCTATGCATTCATACCTTGAACATAAATATTGAAATATTAGATCATTTTGTTTATTATTAATTTATTTTACTTTCATAATAATTATAGTCTTTAGATAGCTCATTAATCTCAACCTATATAATTCAAATATTGAGGTGATCTCTTTAACTTCAAATTTTAAATTTTATAATGTAGGTATGTAATATATTGTGTTTATATTCTTCTACAAATAGGATGAGGTATTTTCATTGCTTTAATCTTCCATCTATTATAAGTAAAATATTGTATCTAATTTTTTTCTATTGGAGCATTGGTAGGGGGTTTGATTAATACAAGGGTGTTGCCCCTCTGCAGTTATTAATCTATTATAAAAAAAATATTGTGTCTAAATTTATTTCAAACTAGAAATGAAGTCTTTCAATTATGACTTTCTCAATGTTAATCAATTAAAAAGTAAAATTAATCATTATTAAAATGAATATTAATTAAATTTCCTTTAAATAAATTGATTTATTTATCATGAATATAATAATTCAACACTAAAATCTATTTTAATAATATTAATAAATTAACCTTTTAAAAAATTATTTTCAAATATTTTAATTTATAAAACTTAAATAAAAACATTTGACCATGTCTATATAATCCATTTCAACCAATAAGCTTGTGGCATCCCACTATATTAAAACAAAAAAACTTCAATTACCCATTTATTAGAAAATACGGTCAAACATGAATACCGCCACGGTTGTCAGATGTACAGAAGGGAAAATGTAAATGTTTGTGAAATCTGTTTATATTTATTTTTTAATATTTTTCAAATGTAAAATAATATATTTCATTTAATTAATTTTTCTATGCTATTTGTTCCATTGACATATGTCAACACAATTGAATGATTTAATGTATTGAAAAATGTAATTTAATGATTTAATGTATTGAAAAATGTAATATAAAAAATAAAAAATTTAATTTTTTTCCTTCTATTTGCAATATAATAGACCAATAGAAAGAAAGAAAAATAAGATTTATATAATCATGTAAAACAATAGAAATTTCATTCAAAGATTTTAATTCTATATATGATTGGTAAAGCTAGTAAAAAAATTGAATGTATAAATATCCTCTCTTGATCTAATAAATACTATCACAATTATTGAACATATTCAATTAATAGATTAATGCAAAAATTTACACACTTAAATCTAAAAGTCAAAGCAAGAAACTGTATAGTCAAAACAAGAAACTGTATAGATTGTGGAAAGTTGATAATATATATCATTGATTAATAGATCCTCTCTACAATAAAAGATATCATTGATTAAGTGATTAAAAAGCTTCAATAAATATTTTCACTTGCCCTGCTTGACTAAACAGATATAAAAATCACCCAGAATTGTTTTTACATATATAACACAACTGATGACTACATTCTAGACTAGAATTATTACCTGATTATAGATAAAGATGATCTCTGTGGGAATCTACCTCAGCTGGGTTTATACCCTGTTGTTAAAATTATGGGTACTGTGGAAACATGACCAAAGACTACTGTGGAGAAGGTTGCAGGGAAGGTCCATGTACTGCTCAGACTTCCAATACCTCCTCAGACGATCACTGAGTATCCCTGTGCTGATGGAAGGAGTTATCATGCGCGTGATCCATTACAATTAAGTTTGGCAAGTTTTCTTGCACTTGCAGTTCATTGATCTATTTTCATTAGTTGCCAATATTACTACAAAATTAAATTAATTGTGAAAGTAATGAACTTATAATCTATAGAACTTTCAAAAGGTAGAAATCTACTCAATAATCTCAAGTTTAAAGGGAATCAAACACTGCCTATGCATAGAAAGTGTCGCCCGGCATAGTTTGCTCGGTTATATTTAGGACTTAAATTTCTGAATTAATTCATTAGAACTTTAAATTAGGTTCAAATGTAAATCCATACCAAAAGACCAAACTGGTTTACAAGGAGGTATGCACACAGAACTGTAGGAATTTGAATTTGGATCCTTATACATATCAGACAGGATTGAAAGGCTCCAACTCTTGTAATATTAACCGTATTAGTGGTTACTTATCTTTGTACAGGAACTACATGTATGGACGTGCAGGGTCTTACTTCAATTTGGACTTACTAAAACAACCACCTTGTATCCACCAACTCTACAATCTCCTTCAAGGCTTCCCTCTGGTTATGGATGATCAGTTCTGACTGTCACACTGCCATTCTTTCTGGACAGGGCTTCATAGAAACTGTTAAAAGTCTAGATATGGCGGCATGTGATAGCCCTCGGGATGTTTCCTTGAGGTTGACAGCTACAAATATTACTGTCGCCTATATTACTGTCAGCTACTTGGCGTAGACCCTGGAACAAATCTAACATGTGACATAACATCAATATCCACTGGAGGAGGAAGCAAATCTTAAAAACTAATACCCATATTGTTGGGAAGCATAGGAGGAGCAGCTCTCCTATGTTTCTTGTTCTTTTTCTTCTTCAGGTTTCGCATTAGACAGCTAAGAAGACATAAATCAGGTACAGGTCTAGGTATGTACACATTTGAAAAAATATCAGTTCATTAGTTAGTTACAGTTGCCATTTCTGTCAGCTCTAACATTTTGAAAGTGAAAATAGAACCTGCAATTATTAATTTCAATTACAATTATGAAGTTTTTCAAGAAGCAACTGAAGGCTTCTGTGCTGCAAACAAACTTGGGCAAGGAGGTTTCGCTGAAGTTTATAAGGTAAAACTTTAAGCAGTCGGTAGATATATCTGGAATATGTTTCCACCACTTTCCTAAGTTGTGTGCAAATAACACCTTAGTGCATACACCACGAAAGTACATAGTTTATTCAATTCATACTAGCCGTTTGGAAGGCAGGTTCAGTAGACTACCTAAACAGTTCATTTTGTTTTTCTTCTACTTGCAATTGTTGTACTCTTCTTAGTGTGTTTCCCCATTAGTTAAATATTCAAGTTAATGTAAATCAGTCCTATCTCTTCCTTATTCTGTAGTTTTGATATCGAATTGACCTATTTCAATTACTTGTGGAAATTAACACAGTTTCCTTCTTTCTTACCTTCCAGAGCGGTAATTCTCAAGTGTTTTACGTTCACACTACTCCTTGGCTACATAGCTTACACATACATCACCAAAATTCCATGATATTCTAATTTTCTATGTTCATACATCTGCTTCTTCAGATTGCTAGATAAATCGTAGGAGCAGGTGGTGCTAAATTTTCAAGTGAACAATGATATTTAGAAGATGTTTTACTGAATGAACCATGAACTTATTTGCAGGGGACACTCAAAGATGGAAAAGAGATTGCTGTTAAGAAGCTCTTTGTGACACAATCAACACAAGCAATGGAGGAATTCCTTACAGAAATTAAGATTGTTAGTGGTTTTCTTCATAGAAATCTCATCCGTTTGCTTGGGTGTTGCAGTAAGGGGCAGGAGCGATTCCTAGTTTATGAGTTTATGCCAAACAGGAGCCTTGACCAGCATTTGTTTGGTAATGAGTTCAACTCGCTTCTTTAAAAAAATGATTTCCAAGTATACTATTTCATACTCTCTTTCCATGGTGACTGAAACTCTGGAAACAAACAGGGGAGGGGGGAATTCATCTCAAATGGATAGATCGTTTCAAAATAATAACTGGCACTGCTCGTGGTCTTGTATATTTGCATGAACAATCTCACTTTCCCATTGTACACAGAGATATCAAAACTCCCAACATCCTTCTTGATGAAAACCTGCAACCTAAAATAGCAGATTTTGGACTGGCCAAATTTTTCCCAGAAGATAAGACACATCTTACAACCAGGGTGGGTGGAACCATGTAAGTCATTAACTAACTGATTTACTTTTCCTCTGGAAATGCATGAAGTGCTCCTCTTGTTCTAAGCTAGCAGTATTTTCACTGCCCTTTGAGATGCTTTTACCATTTATGGACTACAGTATAATTTATTGTCTTTCTTAGTTACTGACGTAAGTTTGCATTGTAACACTCCAAGTACTATAGAATCTCGCAAACTCACACTTTTTTATTAATTACAGTGAATATACTGCTCCTGAATATGCTGTGCATGGCCAATTAACACAAAAAGTAGATGTTTATAGCTACGGAGTGATTGTCCTAGAGACTGTGAGTGGAAAGAAATGCAGCAATACTGGAATTCCGCATCCCATGGAGCTTCTTTTGCAATGGGTATGTATGCTTCTTAAATTTATGACGCAACATATGAAATGAAATGGTGTTCACCATTAGTCTGGTGGACGTTTTGTAGAATCTATTGTAATTAAAATCATACATACAATGATATAAATTATAATATTAGTTTCTATAATATAAAAATTTATACTGGTGTCCACAAGTAACTGAAATAGGCAAGAATGACCATACAAGTAGAATATTACCAGAAAATAATCACCTACAACATTGTGGAAGTATCAAAACAGCTAACTAAAAGGTACTATCCGATGTTGATCATCATGAAAATAGCTAACTAAAAAGTACAATCCAATGTTGATCATCATGGAGTGTGAGATGTGTCTCGAAGATCGAGTCTACCAATGCCATTTAGAGAATGATCCGACGTGAAGGCAAACGTTGATATTATTCTTAAGGATGGAACATTGGCATTTGGATTCAAACACGCGAAGCTGTAAGCTCGCTGAGCTTCAAGAGAGAAGCTAGCAGATAGTATTAACTATTACGTATTCTTTCTTTGAGAATAATTGAGTGTTTTAGTTATTTTCATGTAAGTAGTTTCTCTCCTCAATCTACATTGTATTTTATTGGTAGTTCCGAAAAAAGTAATGACAATTTGATAGATTGTAGATAAACGATGCACCACCAAAACTGGGACTAACTAAATGTCTCTTCCCATATTTTAAGTTTAGTTGAGAAAATGGGGAGGGGGAGGATGGTGGGGCAACAGTAGTGGTTAGAAACTGTCCTGTTTCTTGGGGAAAAATAAATAAGTGTCGATAGTTTGGTTGATGGAAGAGACAAGCTGTGATAGATTTGTACAGAGAGGAGCTAGAAAAGGGGTTTTTGTATGTTGTTATTCAAGCAGTTCATATAGAGGCATTTTGGCAGACTTAGCGGGGACAAATAAAATGGTTTCTGTAGTTTTCATTTTCGGATAATAAGAATTCTTTGTAATTTCTGATAACTGTTTGGTATTGCTTATCTTCACTGTATTTTCACTTTTGATTCTGCTGTTCTCAATTTATGTTTGATATTGCTCACCTACACTATATTTCTCTTCTAGTCTGTTGTATTCAATTCTATACCTGGAACAGGATTATTGAATTTGCAGCAATAGAGGTTGTTTGCATCAATTTAGGATCAATCAAACAAAGATGACCCAAAGGAAGGGGGAATCCATCTGAACTGAGGGGCAAGATGCAGAAGGAATCTAGGGCCATAGATAAATAATGGTGAAGAATGGCTTAGGAGATTAGAAGCCATTGAAGCCATAATAAATTAAGATGAGTCAAATGCATCTAGGGCAGTAGAACATTCATTGAAGCTATGTCCAAACAATGATCTAAAGTGAAGGTTGAAATTTCAGATTTTAAAGGTGAATTCACCTCAGATTTATTCACAGACTAGGTCCAAGAGTTGGAGTGGAGAGGTATTTTGAGATGGAAAACATTGATAAAGATAATCATAAAAAGGTGAAAATTGAAGTCTCGTGATGCTCTATGGTGGGAGAATTTGTTAAGTTCTAGGAAAGATAGGGAAAGCACAAATCAGGCTGTAGCCCAAGATTTTGAAACACCTTAAGAGCTAGATTCTTTTTGTGATAGATTTCTGGATGCTCTGTTCAAAGAATTTCAAAACTTAAGGCAAAGGGGTCAATTGGTACAAAGCTATATAGAACAATTTATGATGGTGCAAACCCAAACTAATATAAAAGAGAATGAAGAGCGAGAAGTAGATAGGTATGTTAATGTCCTAAGGTTTTAGCTTCAAGATAAACTAGCCTTAGTAAAGGTCCCTTGGATGAGACATATGAACATGCCTTGAAAGCAGAGAGAAAACTAAATTGGAAGAGCAAATGGCAAATAAGAAGGGTGATAGCAACTTTAATAAAGAAAAGAAAGTTCCTCCAAATGAGAAGAGCCCAAGGGAAATGTGAAACCTGACTTTAGAGGAAGGGAGGGCCCTAGAGGCAGGGCATGATGATGACAATCTTTTGGAGATTGGAAGCCCTTAAGATGCTTCATATACAATGAAACTCACAAAGCTCAAGATTTCCCAATAAATCATAAAAATTCAAAAAGAGCAATGCCAATAGAAGAAGAGGAGCCACAGGCCATTGAACTAGAGGCTGACACTGGAGAAAATATGATGCTATGAAGGACCTTGGTGGAAGGAAACAAACCATCTACAAACAATGATTGGATAATAACATATTTTAGACTAGATGCAAAGTGTCAAGGAAAGGTACGGAAAAGTGATAATAGGTGGTGGATCAATAGAAAATTTCATAGGTACTAGTAAGATAAGGTACTCTGTGATATAGTACCTATGGATGTTTGCCACTTGTTAGTAGGCGAGCCCTGGGAATATGACAGAAACGCAGTCCACCATGGCAGACAAAATACTTATAGATACAACAAGAGGGGAAACAACACATTTTGAAACCCTCTAAAGAAGGCTTGACTAAAACATAGCTCTATCCTTGTTTATGGTGGGCTAGAAGGAGTGAGTTTTTGAGTCTCTCTAAAGGATATATTTGATCTTTTAGAGAAAAGGCAACGTCTAGTCAGCAAGAGGTCCCATTAGAAGTGCAGAAATTGCTAAATCAATATTCAGATTTGACTCATCAAATTTACCAGCTGGTTTGTCTCCTCCATAGGGCATCGTCCATCAAATTCATTTAATTCCAACTGCCAATCTCCCAAAATTTGTCAGGGAAAGCTAAGTTCATGTGCGTTAGCTTCTTTTCTCTCCCTGAAGAAAAGAGGGAAATGGAGGTTATGTATAGATTCTAGAGCCTTCAAAAAATCGCTATGAAGTACCAATACTTATTGACAAGAATGGATGATATCTCAGATTTCATCTCAAGTCGTCGATATCTTCTCCAAAATTGACCTCGAACACAATTATCATTGAATTCAAATTCGTAAGGAGCTCAATGGAAGACTACCTTCGAAACCAAGGATGGTTTATATAAATGGACAGTGCTATTGGCTTGCCCAATGATATGGCTTCTTGCATGTGAACAATTAATTCAAGTATTTTCACCTAACTATACCAGGCTTTGATAAAACAAATTACAGTAGAGTGTGATGCATCAAGCTGCCAATCTCCCAAATCAAGTTGCTTATAGATTCACTCCTCTAGATAATGAGGAAATGAAGTAGCAGATTACTGAATTATTGGACAAGGGATTCGTAAGGGAAGCATGAGTCTGTGTGACACACCTGCTTTGCTCTCCCCCAAGAAAGGAGGTTATATATGCACTCTAGAGCCTTTAAAACATTAAAAAGTTCATTGTGAAGCACCAATATCCATTACCATGAATGAATGACATATTAGATTGTTTGTCAAGTACCAAGATCTTCTCAAAAGTTGTCCTCAAAAGTGATTATTCACGAAGGAGATGAGTGGAAGACCGCCTTCAAAACCAAGGATGGTTTGTATAAGTGGGTAGTAATGTTGCTTGGCTTGTCCAATGCTCCATCTACCTTCATTTGAACAATGAACCAATTATTTATATAGTGAACTTTGAGAAAAAAAATTACAATAGAGTGTAATGCATCTGGGGTAGTTATTAGAGGAGTGTTAAGCCAAGAAGATATACTTGTGATCTTTTCCAGTGAGAAATTGAATGAAGCATTAAAATATTTGAAGCATTATCTTCTACGAAGGAAAATCATTTTAATGATAATCAAGCTCTAAATTGCATAAATTCACAAGCTTAGTTGTCCCACAAATATGTCAAATGATCTCCATTTTTGCAGGCCTACAAATTTATTGTGCTAAGTTGCTAGTTGCTAGTTGGTTGCTTTTCAGGAAATAAAAGATCAAATGCAAATGGTGCTTACTTTGGCAAGATATGCGGAGCTCTATGTAGTCAAGACCATAGAAGTATGTATTCTTTTGAAGACTAATTATTAGTTGATTATTTTTTGTTTTCTTGGATTGAGAAAGACAAGCTACTAAGAGATGCACTCAAGTGGGTTGAGAAGACACACTGGAAGAGTAAATTTTTTTGGCCAAATATGAAAAGACACGTGAATAGGTTTGTTTCTGCTTGCAAAGTTTATCAAATGGCAAAAGGATAGCAGTAAAATACAAATCTATATGTGCCTTTGCCTATGCCTAAATAACCATAGACTAATCTATATGGGGACGTTTTTATCAATATTAGTAGTAGTAAAAAGTTTCATAGTAGTATTAATCGTTTGGGGAATTAATGGGCAAACCAAAAAGAAAGATTTTTTGAAAAAATGGAAAAAAAATTGGGGAAAAATCGGATTTATAAAAAATACATAAATTTTTTTTAAAAAAGAGTCAAAACTATTTTTTTTATATATTTAAGGGCATTTCTATAGCATAGAGATGTTGTAAGCAAATAAAATAAAGACTTCAACACCTGAATTGTAGAAATAGATTTCCGTTGTTTAATATAAAGAAATCTATTTCTACAATTAGGTCTTGATGATGAATCTCTTGGGTGAGAGCCTGTCCTAGCTCATTCATTTTCATGAAAATCCAAACTTACCTCCCCCAAGATATCCCAATTATCAGGCTCAAGAAAATCGTCAGCAGCAATAATCTAGTAATCCACTCACACTCTGGATCAATCTCATCAAGGTCAATTCGTCAAGGTCAATTGGCTCATATGAGATAAAGTGATCAGTCAAGATACTTAAGTACATGCAAATTTAGTTTACAGATTACATGACGAGAAATCAAATAATCACAAGTTCATCTAACACTATTAGGAGGTCATGACATACCCCATGACATTAGAAGAAGGTTGATACTCGGCTATTATGCTTCAAAAGAGGAAGAGACTCAAATATTCTTGGATATATTTTGTTTCTTTATTGGCAAAGACATCAGGACTGCAATTGCAATATGGGAGGGATCAGGCTGGAATGGCATGTACCTATGGAAGAGACTAGTCAACAATTGTCTTTTTGACCTCAATTGATTTAGGAAGGGAAATAGCAAATATTCAGTCACCGTACCATCTGTGGTCTCTAATTTAGATTACTAGCATTCAAAAACAATCAGGTGAACTTAATACATTCTTTTCTATGCAGTTACTAATCATGGAATGAATTTTACTTTTTTGTTATATTTTCCTCCCTCTATTAAATGTTCCTTGCTTTTGCTTTTCAGTGTAATCATGAAAGAGTTCACATTGGCGTAATGATATTGGATACAGAAACTGATTATGGTCACAAAATTAATAAGTTTATTTATATAATGTAATCAATAATTTTTTAAAAATAGAATAGAAAGCAAGTCTAACCTTAAAAAACATTAATATTGAAATTATATCAACATGAAATATAGTGTAATTTATTTTTCTGAATACAATTTTATTATTTTAAAAATTAAGATAGGGTAACTAAACAAATTATTTGTAATGCTAGCTTTTTAAAAACACTAATAATCGAGTCTACATTTAGGCCCTGTTATCCCATAGAGTGTACAGAAATAGTGTGCTACAGGGTGCGAGCTGAGGATTTTTAGGAATATTTTAAAGTTGTTGGTCCTATGAAATTTGTAGTGCACTTCAGCGTAAAAGTTTTAAGTACCTAAATTTAAGGAAGTTGGTGGTCTCATGCAGATAGTAGCTTTGTTTTATATATAAAAAAAAGTTAAAAAACTCATTTTCCCTTCAATATTATTTTTCAACAGCAATCTAAATTTAAATGTTTGATAAGTGACAAATAACATTTCTAAGCTGGTGGGGCAATTTCTAGTCCCACCCCTATTTCACCCACTAAAATATGCAGTCCTAAAAAATAGGGGCTTCTATTTTTTAGGAAAAGACTCTAATTAATCCACGATTTTCTGGAGAGTAATTGGGGTAATTTAATAATATAATCATGAGGTCCACAATTTTTTTGGGGAAAAATCATGGCCACTGCCGAATCGCAATTTTTTCACGACTTCTGCTTCTTTACTAAAAACTACCCTGTTTACTAGGTAAAAGAAACAGACATCAATAGTTGCCATTGTCTATGCAGCACCCAGACTTACATTTGACCATGTTTTTAAAATAATTAAAAATAAAATATAATGAATATTTTTTTCATTTAATTATTAAATTAGATCAATGGTAAATTCTCGGTGCTGGATAGACGTTGCCTCAATAGTTTGGTAGATGGTAGAAAGTTGAAACCAGCTGTGATAGACCGGAGTTTTTTATCTGTTGCTATTCTTGCAGTCCATTTAGAGCTATTTTGGCAGATTTAGCGAGGAGGAAAAAAAAGGCTTTTGTTGTTTTCATTTTCTGATAATAAGAGATCTGTGTTTTTGCTGATAGTTGTTCGGTATTGCTTATCTTTACTGTATTTTCATTTCTGATTCTGGTCTGCTTGATTTTTGTTTGGTATTGCTCATCTAGACTGTATTTGTTTTCTATTCTGCTGTTTTCAATCCTGTACATGCAATAGGGTTACCTAAGTTGTAGCAGTAGAGGTTGTCTGCATCAAGACAGTACATTTAAAAATGGAAGAGCTGGGGAGATCCATAACAATCGGTTTATAAGACAACAGTTTCTAAAGGTTTTGGAAATGGATTGGGAAGCTAAGGGGTTTGATTGTGAGAGAAATTCTATAATTCAGTCACTTGATAGGTGTTCTTCTGGGAAACCTTGGTGCTTAATCCTTGTAAACATGATACTTGATAGCAATGAGAGCTAAGAGGAAGATTCCTTTGTATCACTATTCATAAAATATGAATCAATGCATATCAAATAGAAAAGCTAAAAAAGCATATCTAAATCCACATTTTCTTGATCATCAGGTATAACACAGAATTTGATCACATTCTGCTGAACCTGATTTCCAAGAAAGTAGTTGAGTCGTAGATTTCTTTTGAATTTTTCTGGATTCGATTGTGGGAAAAAAAATACATACAATCGAATCTAGAAAAATTCAAAAGAATACAGCATGAATTGTGGAAATCTCATAACATGAATTGTAGATTTTTAGAACTTAAGAATTGGATTTCAGATACCTCTTAAAGTTGAAATCTGCAAATGGAAATTTTTGCCCCGCCAATAATCTTCCTATAGGGTTTATCTGGGAAATAACAAAATATACTATTTCGTTTCATTTGCAACACTCATTGATGATGTTAATCTATTTTTGATTGATGCAGGCTTGGAATTCATATGAAACAAACGAGAGCTTGAGCATTGCTGATCCAAAACTGCAGTTAGAGACTTTATCTGAAAACGAGCAAAGACAAATATTAAGAGTTATACACATTGCTCTTTTTTGCACTCAAGGCTCTCCTACTCAGCGACCATCCATGTTTAATGTTTTGTCAATGTTAACAAATGATTCAGAGATTTCAGATGTACCCACTCCACCGGCTTTGTTGGATCTTTCAAAAGACTTAATTCCTACGCCTCGCCCGGTAATTGCTGGAACTTCATCTTCAACTTCAGGAGATTCTTCCTCAACGTCACATGGGTCCATTAGTGTATCTCTCTTTCCACGCTAAGAGTTATAATTGATGCTACTAAATGAAGCATTCCATGTTTAGTTGATGCACTCATGGAATGGCCGAGGAAGGAAGATATCACTGTACAAATATTTTTAAACACAATAGTACAAACACCTGCTTATTTGCAGTAGAATAAATGTGCATACTGCTGGTTACTGCCATATAGAATGGCCGAGGAAGGAAGAACTCTTACAAACTAAAGGTTTTCTTCAAAGAATTTCAGCATTTCAATATTGATAGTTTCTTTCTTTGTAAATTTAAGGTCTATTCCAATTGTCTTGCAATAGGGTAGGTGTAAATGTGTGAAAAGCTTTAATATATTGATTGTAATGAGGATGAAAATAATAAGTGTCATGTAGTCGGAGTATTGTTTGTAATAAAAATATTTGTTATAATTTTTAATTATTATATTTTTTTAGTGAATAAAGTAATAAGGAGAAAAATAATATACAAAGACTTAAACAGCTCCAAGGGAGCATACATTATAGCACAACATAACATAACTACCTTTTGACCTTGCCAAAGAGAAGCCAGAGAGGTGAGAACCCACTACACTCTAAATTTAAGCATTTGTTGAAGTAGCTTAGAACAAAAGGCATCGCTTTGGTCTGGTTGTAGTAGCTAGTATTTAATTTTATCAAGTTGAGGATCTTCCATTGCTCTTTGGAACATCCCTGTAGTTGAGAGCACAAAAAAACAATCTGAAAAGTGATCTCAGAATAAGGTAACCTTAGAAGCTCTCCTTCTTGATGAACCTTGTGATTATAAAAAAATGTCATGCATCTAATTTTCCAAGTGTTAAATAATATAGATTGTCTAATAGACTCACCCACAATATTTTTTTTAAGATTCGGACCTAAAACAACTTCTTTCCAACATAAAGCATGATAAAAAATAGATGGAATATGATTAAAAACAACGTTCCATTTTTGTTTGGCCCAAAAAATGTGCTTCAAATTTTCAGCCTAATGGCAAAAATGGCATTTATCTAGTTAAACCATCAAATATTTCAGCTTGTCACCAACTAGCAGTTTGAAATGTAGAACTTCCAAGCTAGAATTTGGGCATTAGCCTCTGCTTTAGAATGCCTGAGTATTGTTATATTTTTTTTTTTATGAATATGGGCATCAAATTTCATTAATTAGAAATTAGAATACATATTCACAAAAAAAGGTAGATGGACACACAATCACACCTTGAGAGTCATAGGGAAAAAAACCCTGAATCAAAAAAGACTAGTCACAAGGGAAATCCCAAAACAGAAAGCAAATAACAACATATAAGCCGCTAAGCGGCAAGAGCAATTCCCATATGTGGCGGGGGCAGATCATTATCATCAAGTTTACCCCAAGTGTCACTGGGATCAAGAGTGACGTTAGGAATGGACCAGCCATCGTCACCTTTGTCATCTTTTTCTTCTTCAGGAGCCACCAAACACTAAGGAGAAACAACAAGGGCAAGCCAAGGGAACCCTTTGGAGGGCGCAATGGTTGGCCAACTAGAACCACCTCTCTATGAGGCTTTGACACCACCAGCAGAGGCTCTAGCCTCTCCCGAAGGAGGCGGAGAGGTAGAACACCGATGCACAACTTTATAAAACCCATAGCCAGACCGCCAAGGGGTAGCCTAAGCCTTGGGAGAGTGAGACTATTGCGTAGAAAAGCTCCACCCTCGCCATCAACCCCAAGAGGGGAAACCACCGTGAGGGGAAGAAGGGTCTTTAGGAGGAACCCTAGCCACAACATAAGGGGTGTTTCCCCAGTGGTCGAGGAGAACCTCACGAGAACCTGCAGGTGAGCCACCTCCAAAGCAACTTTATTTGCTTCAACTTGAATCTGTTAAAGCACATTGGAGCATATAAGAGCTTTAGAATAAAGCAAAACATTGGTATCCATAGGGTTGTGCAAAAAAATAACTGCATTTCTATCCTTCCAAGTCATAAAAAGAATCTCCACCCTAAAAGCATGCTAGACTCCACCCTAAAAGCATGCTAGAGAGGAGAGTATTTCTTGGGAAATCGGGGAGAATCACCCAAAAGGACCATGTGCCAAGAAAAAGGTTTAGGTCGAAAGGACTTGAAAAAAACATGAATCCAGACCCAGAAATTATAAGTCCTCTTGCAAGACCAAAGAGGTCTTGAAAGGATTCAGGATGCCCACTGAAGGGACATCGAGTGCCTTTGACTCCCATATGCACCAACTGGGAGCCAATAGGAAGGCCCTGGAAAAGAATACACCAGGCAAAGTGCGTAAGCTTAGGCTCAAGCACAACTGACCACACATTATGAAATTTGCACTGCCAGACATAGATGGGTGATTGCAAATACCACTTGGAATTCAAAGCATCCACCATGGGGAGATGGGGAGAAAGCCATTTGTAACCCATATGAGGTCTATAATTTTGGGAATTAGTGAATGGAAACCATTTCCAATCCTTACACCATAGAGTGATGGATTGAATGCTAATCTTGTGTATCATTTCCACAGGAAGGGCCTCTTGGAGAACCAAAAAAGTCTCATGATCAGATCGAGAGAGACTATATCTACTTTTAAGCTCCTCCCAAGAGAGAGAATTCATATAAGCTTTGGAAAAAAGATCAGAAGGAGTTCAGATTCCAAGCCTCATTGCCAGAGATGGCCCAAACAATCCATTTAACATATAGAGAAAGGCCTTGGCATTGGGTGGAAATCAACCCAAGGCCACCAAAATTTTGTGGAAGGCAACAATAATCCCAAGCGACTCTATGGAAGCCTCTGTATTCCTCAGAAGAAGCCCAAAGAAAATATGTGAGGAGCTTCTCCAGTTTTGAAGTATGAGGCTTTAGTGGGAGCCCAACAAGAAGAGTGGTAAACATGAGTAGCCGCGAGGATCTTGGAACAGATCTGAAATTTCTCTGCCAAGGAAAGGGGTTTGATAACTCAGAAAGTTAGCTTCTTCTCAATTCATTTGAGAACATCATTCCAAAGTTCAACAGGAGAAGCTTCGAAGGCAAAAGGAATGCCTAAGAAGCAGAAAACCTCTCTTGGAAGAATCTACTTCCAGCCATACCCCTAAAGCCATGACGGGGTGGGTGAAACCAACTGCCTATAACATTGAGTTTTATGCCATTGAATGGAAGAACCATAGGCAAGGCGACAAGTGTTCATGCAGTGAAGAGCCTCTTTGATATTATTCTCATCCTCAAACATAGTAAGGAATCATCTATGAAATGACCATTAACGAGCTGAGAAAAAGAATTTGGTAGAGAAATGCCATGAACACGACCTAGAGCAATGGAATTGGCAAGTAGATAACCAAACCCCTCTGTAGCCAGGACATACAAAGTGGGAGCAAGAGGGAATCCTTGTCGAATGGAACAGAAAAGGCCAAACACAGAGGATTGTTTGCCATTAATGGTGATGCAGGCAAAGGCATCTGCACAAAGTATTTGAACCAACTGAAGAAAACATGACCCAAACCCCAAGGCTCTTAACATAGCCAGGATGAATGACCATTCAATATGGTCATAAGCCTCGGAAAAATCAATTTTAAGAAAAAGGGCTCTCTTCTTAGATCACCACACCCACTCCATACCTTCCTAGACTACAATAATATTATCAAGAATAAACTTGGACTTAATGAAGCCAGTTTGTTCAGGCCAAACAATCAAAGGAAGAAGGTGACAAATTCCCAAAGCCATGGCTTTAGCAATGATTTTATAATAAACATTAAGAAAATTGATTAGGCGCTAATTGCAAATATCCAAGGGATCCCCAAATTTAGGTATGAACTTGATATTTCCTCTGTTAATAAGCTTGCCCAATGAATTAGAGTAGAAAGCTTCAGATCAAGTCCCACACAATCCCATAGAGCTTTATAAAATTCACGGGGAAACCATCACAACAAGGTGCTTTATCATCCACCATGGAAAAAACTGACTCTTTGAAATCAGCCAAATAGAGCAGCTGATCACAAAAAGTTGTTTGTTCTACTGACAACCGACGTGGAACAGAGCCAAGACACTCTTGGAGAGTACAATCTCGCTCAGGAGTGGGAGGCTGAGCTGCAAAAATCTGCTCATAATGGTGTATAAAGGCTTGCAAAATATTAGTTAGCTCAGAAAGGACTTGACCCCCTTCTTTGATAGCTTTAATGCCCTAAAAAGAGTGTTAGGCACGAAGTGCTGAAAAAAACTCCTTTGAGGCACAATCACCCGCCTTGAGCTAGTGGAGCCTAGCTTTGATTTGGGCACCCCAGGCAACATGTAAATGTCTACAATTTTCTTTTTTTGTTGCAATTGAGCAACTTCAGATCAAAGATCGCCAGAGAAATGATTATCAACAAGAGCGTCGATGGAACGCCAGGGCTTTGAGGAAGTAGCCTCGTGTGAACATCGCGGGAAATTACCAACTGTAAGCCATAGATGTGGAGAAAGCCGGTGGTATGCTGAAGGGCACAACACCACCACACAATCCAATATGTACATTGACTAGGACATGCTTCCAAATTCCAAACACGCTGAATATGGGACAGTGTGGGTTGATGAGTCATCAACGACTTATTCAAAAAAAAAATTTGACTAGGCCCTTTAAAAGGCTTAGTCGGACCCACTTGCCACTCACTCTAGAATTTAATGGGAAAATGATTAGACAAACTAACCTCTAACAAAGGCAAGACTAGCAAGGGAGATGTGGAGGTAAAATGAAAAAAAGATTGTGCTGAGATCATGGCACGATCAAGCCTCTTAAAAACTTTGTCAGAAACAACACATAAGTTACACCATGTATGCCAAACCATCTAAGATTGATGTCAAAACATATTGGGATCAAAGAGGCCCAACTTGTTTCACATGTAGTACCAAGCTTCTCACTCACCAACTGTCCATCTAAAAGGAAGGACACCATCCTTATCTTCTGTCATCTCCACCATATTAAACTCACCACATAGGAGCCAAGTGGAAGGTGGCATCAAATCGACTATCCATCACCACAAGGTAGATCTTTCCATTGCATCATTGGAAGCATAAATGTTGATAATCCCAAAAGAATGATTACCCACATTCATGAGGAGCCAAATGGACCAATGAGTCGGATCAGACCCATGGTCCACCACATAAGAATTCTAGTGTGGTGCAAGAATAGTGACCGCACCTCCACGACCTGCCTCATGATGAGAGAGGGGTAAGGGAAACCTTTGGGCCAGATCACATGACAGGTGACAAACAACATGAAAGAGGAAATTTTAACCTCTTGCAGACACAAAACATCAATACCAAAATATTTCTAAAGAGTATCCCTAACTGATAGAAATATTTCGGGCTTGATAAAAACACAAAGGCTCAATCGCCTAGGAAGTTCTAGCATGGTAAAGGTAAGCTAAGGAACTCAACCCAAATAGGCACTTTAAGCTTTTTATCATCAGAAACAAAAAAAAATCTTGAGACCAAGGTTGAAAAACTAACAAGGAAGACCAAAGATACCGAGGACCATTTTGGAGAATGGCCTGCACATGGTTAACTTCGCTAAAATGAAAAAGAAAAAAACCCTTGATGAGATTTTGAACACCCTCCAAGCAAATCCCATGTGGGGTCCAGGAGCAGGCAACCCAATCTCTCAGCATGCTTTTAGGGGGGACCCTCTCGACAAAATAACCTATTTAAGTATGTTTTTCAAGCCATTGACAAGCATTATCAATCTCAGGGATGGGAAGAACCATATTCATAGGGGTTTCAGAATGCATACCTCGTGAAATACTTTTGGGACGAACTTCTTGGGATGCTTGTTCGAAGGAGCCATTATTATATCCCACAATAAATGTGGAATGATAAAAGAAAAAACCAAAGAAAGTACACAAACTACCCAAAGCCTAGCAGACTCAACGATGTCACCAGCAACACCAAGTAGCCTTTTACCATATTGATTTTGCATATTATTCCACTTTAAAATTATTATATATTTACGTTGAAGGTGTACCCTATTTGAAGTGAACGAGTTAAGTCTAATGATCAATGGTTCACATCCTCTAGAAATTGATGCAAGATTATTAAACATCTAGGGACAATTGATATTCCATTCACAAATTTTAATACTTTTGCACTATCCACATGTAACTATCGACCTGTAAAAAACTTCATTCATCCATCTGCTTGCGTTTAATTGCATTTAATGACAATGCTTTTTCCATTGCATGTTTTCTTCCCTTTAACCTTGTTTAAGAATTGCATGATTATAAAAAAGGTCGTGGAAAGTTATCCAATAATATCATTTCCCAAAATTATGTAGATTTATCCACAAAGTTAAAAAATTAATATTTTTATGCCAAAGGTGTATCCTATATGAAATAAACCTCATATATTTCGAAATCAACGACACAGACTGTTTGAAAAGGAATGCAAGGCGATGCAAGATATCCTTGGTGTTCATCATTGTCGGTTTCCTTTTCTGTGGAATTAACATAAATGCGTCATGTTGGCCTCCGTTTAAAAAATTTCTAATATTGATGGGACTATATGCTTGGAAAGGCAAACCACTTTATAAGCTATTATACATACCTCCCCCCAAAAAACAATGCATCCATCTGTGCTATTATACTTTGAGTCCATGACCTATTTAGAAGCTTTCATAGTGGTGTGCAAGCTGGAAAAATGTGATTCAAGAATGAGGAATCGGTTTCTTTCTTCTTCTGCTCCCATTTGCATAGGCAGATCAAACACTAGCACAGGTTGTAGATTTTGGTTCTACACCTATCCATTGCATTTTCTTGATAGTTTCAAAAGCATTTTGAACAAATATAATGTGTGTATACTGTGTTCATTGCATTCCATAAGACCACATTTCTTTCAAGTATTTTGTCAAGAAGCTCACATTCATTGCATTCCATAATACCATGTTTCTTTTGGGTATTTTGTCAAGCAGTTTCGGTGCTTTGTCTGTGCTTGAACAATTTGCATGCATATCTACTAGAGCAGTTGCAGCTACAACATTGAACAAAATTCCTCTCTTCTTATTACTCTTGATGGATGTCCTAGCCTTTTTTCCATCACACATCTACTTATCCCTTTAAGAGCTCACACAGAGCTAGCTCCCCCTTTATCACAAGAAAACATGTTCATGATGAAAGCTGTTGAATTGTTTTCTTTTGCTTTTCTCACTATCCTTCTACATTTTCATTTATTTCCTCTCAACATTTTTTGTGGTTTCTCCTCTATTCATAGGTTTGATGGATGTCCATACTTTTTTTAGGACTCCCATTGTGGCACCCTTCCCAAATGTACTCAGGAAGTGAAAGTTGTAGAAGGAATGCAGTTGGCAGATGTAAATGAGTTCACAATTTTGATGTCATATTTTATTCCTTAGGATTTTCCTTGCCACAAAAGCATTTTTTCTAGGATAAATTTGGCTTTTTAACATGGACGAATGTAGCCTACGGCAAAAAGTTGTAGAAGGAATGCAATTGACAGATGCAAATGAGTTCACAATTTTGATGTCATATTTTATTCCTTAGGAGATTTTCCTTGCCACAAAAGCATTTTTTCTAGGATAAATTTGGCTTTTTAACATGGATGAACATAGCCTACAACAAAAAGTTGTAGAAGGAATGTAGTGGGCAGATGCAAATGAGTTCACAATTTTGATGTCATATTTTATTCCTTAGGATTTTCCTTGCCACAAAAGCATTTTTTCTAGGATAAATTGGGCTTTTTAACATGGATGAACGTAGCCTGCAACAAATCCATATGGGATCATCTTTATATATATCTAAAATTAAAAAAATTCTACAACAAATCGATATGGGATTACCTATATATATCTAAAATTAAAAAAATAAAATTTAAATTAGAACTAAAAACTATATAGAATTGATGTTAAATCTTGAAATCTAAAGGAAAGAAGCATCTTAACAATTAGAAATGAACAAAAAAATGTCTAGCACTCTTGTTCCTGCTCTTTCTTCAATTTCAAATGTCTTTGCCTGCAACGACTCTCCTCTTCCAGCTGCGTTTGCTCCTGTTGTGTTCGATGTTTACGCTTTCCCGCCCCTTCTGCCTCATGCTGGAGCCGTTGGTGCCCTCGCTGATTGTGCTCCCCACATGACACCTCCTCCTGGGTCGTGTGATGCTCCCCTTGTTGGATTTTTGCCTTCTATGGTGTTGTTCCCTGTGTGGAGGGTGCATGCCCTGCCCCACCTATGGCTTCCCATTCAGGGGTCATTGTTGGTGCTCCTGATGATGCTCCCAAACTGACTGTTGCTGATGTTGTTGGCGCTATGGACCGGCCCAAACCTTCTTCTTTTACTCGCAGGTGTAGATTTGCTCGTGTGGCCAGACCTGCTGCCCAGCCCTCCAAGGGGGTTTGTCCTCTTCCCTGTGCCAAAAATTCCCCTGTGGTGGTTTGTGGACAGGATGTGGTGGACAACATTGGGTTCTACCAATGTTGTGCTCTTGTGTACAGATTCTCTAGGCTCTGGCCTTCACTACCGGATCTCCATCACTAGGTGAGTGACTCCTGGAGGCCTTTGGTGGCTCACAATATTGAGCTATTTCCTTGTGCTAAAGGCTTTTTCATTGCCTCCTTTACTTATTTGCCTGATCAAGATTTGGTTTTGGATAAGTTGTGGGCTTGGGGAGTGCATTCCTCTCTATTAAGCCCTGGTCATCCTCTTTTAACCCTCTCACTGAACCACTTAATGTGCATCCAGTTTGGGTTCGCCTCCCAAATCTCTCTCTTCATTTTTGGGAGCACTCTTGCTATGAGGCTATCAATAACTCTTTTGGCCGATTCTTGAAGGTCGATGATGCTACGTCCTCAATGGACCACATTACCTTTGCATGCATCCTTGTGGACATTGACATCTCCTTGCCTCTCCCAGGGGATGTTGTTCTCATGGTGGGGGATAGACCTTGGACACAACTGTTGGATTTTGAGGGCCTCCCCTTTCATTGTCGGAAATGCTTCTCTATGAGTCATCTTTCTTCAGGACTGCTCTATTTTGCACCACAAAGGTGTTGCTACTTGGTGGAAGGACGCTACTACTGATCACCTGACCATGCAGGCTATTTCGGATGGCTCCTCTCAGGAGGTTGAGGTGCCTCTTACTGTTGTTGATGTTTTTGTCGATGCTTTGGCCCCTCTGGTGTACTCCTCTTCTGCCCCTGTGGTTTCAACTCCTCTCGCTCCAGCTTCGCTGCCCCGTTCCTCTCCTATTGATGTTGTTGATTCCACTACTGCTACCCCTCTACAGCAACCTTCTGCTACTCTGTTGGCACTTCTGTTTGTAACCTTATGAGGTCCTCCCCGCTAGACCTATCTCTTGTTGGTCCTAAAAATTGTATCACCTAGACTGTGGTTTGTCGTAGGTGGAAGGGGAAGTCCTCCCCGCTCCCCCAAACCCCTCCTCTTATTTGGGTGGGTTTGTGTTGTTTTTCTTTCTCTGTTCCTTTCTAAGGGTCTACACACTTGTTTTTGTTATTGTTTTGATAGTCTCTGGTTGTGTTAATGGTCAGCGCCCTGGTTAACGCTACTTTTTTTAATAAAAAACAATTAGAAATGAACCTCTAGATAAAAAATTATTTGAATGAATAGATATGCTTTTAGTGTTACATGTGAATTTGGTCTAAACGAATTGCATATAATTTTACAACTACCTCATATTTAATAAATAAAATATTAAATTAGGAGACTTAAATAGAAAAAATATAATTTATTCTAAAACTTGACATTTGTTGTAGTAATCATCATCCGAATTGATAAATATATTTAGATAGTAGTCACAAGCCAATTTATCACGAAAGAGATTGAATGCTATTACTATAGCAAAATGAAGTTATATAAATTTTTTATTTATAAATATAATATTATTATTACATTTAAAATTGTAATGTTATATAGATAATGTAGTATGTATTTGTAATATAATTTTAACAATAAAATATATTTGTAATAATATAGTAAACAAATGTAGATATTAAATATCTGATATATTTATTATAATTGTATAATTTCATCATTAGAAGTCTATCTTAAGTATTAGGGATGAGAAATTTAAGAAATGAGAAAGGGGTTAAGATTCAAATTTTAGATTTTGAAGCTAAATCAATAATAATGTTAGATCGATGAATCAAAGTAGTCAATAAAGTATGCAATACAATGTAATTCATCTTGACCATTTGAATCAATAAGAGGTTGAACTGATAAGGTTGCAGCAATAAGAGGGTGAGGTAGAGAACTGATAGTGAACTGGACAAGAGATCTAGTAGAGAGATTTGCAGAAGTGTTACAAAATCCATTTGTAACAAGGTTATTAATTTGTAAATAATTATGTTTTGTATTCACTGAGTTGTAGCTCAGTGCAAGGGTCGTAACTCCTTGGGTTGGTGCCCAAAAATCAGGGGTTGTAGCTCCTTGGGTTGGTGTCCTAAATTAGGGGTTGGTGCTCCTTGAGTTGGTGCCCTAAACAGTGTAATCAGAGATTCATTGTGAGGCTGGATTGGAGCAGTAGTCTCTAGCAGCATTTCTCACCAAGTTTTTTCCCATCTTGGATTTTCCTCGTATATGCTAGTGTTGTATGATGTCCCTTTATGTGTGAATGCATTTGTGATTAGTCTCCCCACTAACCGGTAAGTTTGCATTGAGTTAGATCTGATAACCGATATACACACATAGGATAGTTAAAGGGAAAATATTGAGAACCACTGATTCACCCCCTCATAGTGGTGCATTATGTCTAACATAACCATCCTTTAGGCAAAAATAATCTGTAAATTGTAGTTGCTTTGTGTTTATTTGTGTAGTGGTTGTTTTGTGAATAAATAACCCAAATTTTGTCTGATTCTCTTAAGATTTCATGTATTAGATTATGATTGCAAATATCTATGTAATTGTGTTTAATATTATTATATAATGAGCAGTTAAAGGGAAATGGTCTCATCTTCTACTTCTTTTTCTTCACAAATATTGTGAGTCAACATGCATTTGGTTTTATATGAATATTTATCTGTCTATTTTTTGAGTCTTGATTTCAGTGGTAGATGTCAAATTTCTGTTTGTTTCTATGAATAAATGCTCATCGCCTGAAACAAAATTCAATTGCACAAATATGTTTTCCTTCCTGTGAATAAATGAATCAATGTGTACATTTATTTTCATATACACTATTGTGCATACATAAGTAGGAAGAACAAAATATATGAATTTAGTGAGACTTTGCTTGCACACTAACAAAAACTCATACATGCACAATAAGAAGTTAATGTAGCCTTCAAAATGGTCAACACAAGTTTGACAATCCATACCATTTGAAGGTCGTGTGATTTTCTCTATGCACACACAGATCATTATAATTTCTATAAATGCATCAATCTCGTGTGTATGTGAAAACAATGGTATATATGTGAACTGTGGGTTTTCTGATTGTGTATGTAAATTGACATTTACAACATTTATTTGTGTCTGTGTATGTATAAATTCAATCCACACATATTGATATCTGATATATGTGGCACTTTGAGTATTTTTCTATATTATTGAAATCTGAGTTGTTGAAAGAAAATTCAAACCAATGATTATTAGGTGCAACACAAGTACTAAATTTAAAAATAAGTTTTTATTTCAAGGAGTTGACGATAATGGTATGTATGCAAGGCTAAAGAACATTTTAAAAATATTTTTATCTCAATGATTTTTCTAAAGATCCAAAATGTTGTCATTCTTACTGTTTCTTGAAGAAAAGAGTCATATCCTCGGCCTATGAAGCCCTCATTTGAATAAGTTTTCTATTTTCATTTTTGAGCTCAAGTTTGCTGACACTTCAAGGAACATGGAATCAATTAAATATACTTAGTGAGGTCTATTGTCCCAATACAAAATGTCAAAGGAAAGTAAATGATAAAGCTTGGATCAACATGGGCGTCAATGGCTCAAGAGACCCAACAATAAAATAAATTTTGTCATTTCACCTATTCTAAATATGAGTCAAACGTTAATAAGCATTGACCTATTCCAAATATGAAACAAAGGTTAAGAAGAAATGTGAGAAATTTAAGAATATAACCCAACAATGTTATACAAGTGGTGGTTATTAGTTCCTGCTCCGCATGGAACTATTGTGGAGGGTTAGCATTATATAGTGATTAAGCATGCATTGAACAGCCAATAGCATCGTTTGATTTTTCCTTTGCTATAGTCTTATTTTATGGTTGCTACAGAAATGTGATTGGATTTTAGTGGATGCCTGCAAAATAGGAGCGTTGGCAAGTTCTCCTTGGCCAATGTGGAGCACCTCAAACCCAATGCAAGAGAACACACTTCTCTCAACGCACTGCGGGATTGCAGATGTTTCAAGACCAAAATTATTTGCTGATTTTTCGGTTTGTGCAGGAACGCAGCGGTTTCAAGGCAAGAGGAAGAAATTTGGAGGCAACACTTAACCACCAATTAAAATTTAATGGTTCAACCAATCAAAATTCTAATTTTTCTTGCTTAAATTTTATCTGCAATGTTTACTATACCTGGCTTGTTGCATAAAGCTTTGTTTTTAAACTGAGTTACTTTCGTAGATTTATAAAATATTGTATTGAAAACTTCAAACGTTGTCCTTAAATCATAATAATTATATATATTAATGTAGATCTTCCTATACTTAGTTTAAAATAATTTCAATCATACATTTTTACTATTCCTAATGACTGCTCCTCTTTTGAAGGTTGTTGTTCTGATCTATAGTGCTGCTACTCATTTTATCTCCATCTTTCTTTTGAGTACTGGATCTGCTCTCATGGTCGCTTCACAGTCCCTGACTCATTCTTTGTTGCTTCAAATGACTTTCTCATTTGATAAGCACCTTGTTGATTCACTTCCATTCATATTCATACTTGTGTCACCTCTTTTTGGTCTTTGACTACTCAAAGAAGGATGGATTGTCATTATGCCTTTATGGCTTGCTACCCACACCTCATAGCAGACTTTTACTATCATTTGGTTTATCTTGGTTTATCTAAAGGCTCATCATTGGTATGATATTAATGTCTTCATGGATTGTTCTCTACCTTCTCTCATAACCCTACACTTGATTATGTAGATTTCAAGCTATAAAACTCTTCCAATGCTCTTTGGTTTTGCTTCTCTAACCTTATTTTATCCCTCTTTTCTCTTAGCAATACCACTATTTTACAATCTCTGTCTCTATCCATAACAATGATTCTTACATTGAGAACCTATTTAGACAATAGCATAAATTACCGCTCTTAGTGTTTTAATATTTGTATTGGCTATTCACATGAAACTTTATCACTGTTTTGATATTTTTGGACAAATCATAGCCACTTAACAAATGATGATCCCAATTTAAAGATGCCTTGATAAATAATTAACTTTATGATATTTTTTGTGTAGAAAATTCAAATTTGCAAATTGAAAGAATATAACATGTTTACTGAATTCTTGTTTCTCTTCATTCTTTGCTTCCTCTAAAAATGTCTAATAGCTCATCACTATATAACATATCTAAACCATCGAAAGAATATTCTACACAACAAAATTAACTAGAGAAATTGTAGGATTCTTATTTCAACTATATGCAAGACAATTCTTTTACAATCAAAACACAGATCAAAAGATTTTATTTTTCTGGCTGAGTTATCTTTCAAAAAAATGGTTTCTATTGCGAAAAACCTTTACTTGTAGTGGAAATATCCTTGTTGAGAGGCTATTCTGTGGCCGTGTTTCCCTGTCATATTGGCCGATTTGAGTAAACTGTAATTTCTTTAACTTTATGGAATGCAATATTGATATAAATTCATATCGTGTGTTGATGGGGCCATTGACAACGTAGTTCTTATGTTATATTTGACAAAATTGTGATCAGAGTTATTTTGGTTTACATCATGAATTTTTTTTTTTTTTTCCCTTTCTTTGTACATACATAGTCGGGGACTTTTTTTTTTAAAGAGATTACAACTTGTAAAAATTTAAAAATTATAGCTTGTAATGTAGTGAACTGTTTAGTGGTATTATTCCATTGTAAACCTTGTGCTTATAAATGCAAAAATATTAAGTTGAATTCAAAATACATTTTTATTAGTAATTTGATAGAACCACCATTGCAATAAGAATAAATTTTTTTCAACATAGTACTTTAAATAGGCTTAAATTTTTTAGAATTTTGTTTTGGCAAATCTGAATTAAAACAAAGAGAGCCACATTTTATGAGTAATATTTACTTTGATGATAAGCATATTTGTATTGTTTAAGCAGAATGCACTTACTATAAATTCTTCTGAAGGAAAAGTTGCCCTCTTTCTTATGGTCCTACAGAGCTTGCCTAATACCAATCAGAATTGCATTGAACCGCATATAAACAACATCAGGTGCTATGTTGGAGGAAACGGAAACTCCATATCATCTTGCATGCCTAATAAAATAATTTGTAACAATGAAAATGAAATAGATAATATGATTTTAATAACAATGATTAAAAATAACCTTAATAACAATGATTTCAAAAGTTCTCATTATGACCATAAATTTTTTTTACAAGCTACACTTTTCTATAATTGTGAAACTTGTGCCCTTGACATTTCCTATCATCAAAATTGAGAGTTATTTTCGATACGAAACATAGACGAGGGGATGCTTAAAAAATGTACCCCATGTTTCATAATAAAAATTAATCTCTAGCCATCCCAAGAATATCTAGACGTTTCATAGAAATTTCTACATTGTTCATCTGGAGAAGCAACATCTTGCCCTCTGATTTCCAACTATTTTCATGCAGATGGTGTAAGCAATTTGTACAGAACAAAAATTGTTCTTCCAGTGTTCTTCCAGTCCTAAGCAAGAACTTAGCTGCCCTACAGCCCTTGTTTAATCTGGTTTTCATTTCATCCTATTTATGATTCACATGCATGCTCTTCAAAGTTTTTGGTCTGGACATTCTAGAAGGAAAGATGATTAACTTGGGTAAGCCCATTTGGCTTTGCCATTTTTTTGCTTGTTGACAATGTCTAAAATTTGAGTTGAAGTATGCCAATAGATAGTCAACTGAAAACAATGTTCATAGTGGTTCAATGTCTTTACTATGACAGAAATTGTCCATCTATGATTATATCATGACACAGTTCTCACACATCTTTTTACCAAAAGATTTCAATCTTTTGGCAACAATTCTCTACACGTGTCACGATAGTGATGATTTGCCTCACTATTTTGTATAGGAGTTTGAGATGATGTAGGTGCATTTTCAGGTAGGATGTTCCTCATCTTTTGGTTCATTGCCCTGCTCTTGCTATTTATAGTTATCTAAGTGACTATGCTAATTTTGGACATGTTTTGTTTGAAATTTTGTTTGTGCTTACATTCACACAAATATTTTCCACATACTCAATTGTCTTATATTCCTACACTTTCATGATTGATGAATGATAGTTGAGGCTAATTGTACCAAGTTTGCTGCCAATGAATTGATAATTTTATTTTACACTTGTAAGTTACTTATGACTTGCTATTGGCATTACACATTGGACCTTTGCCAGGTCCAACCGCTAGTTTAAATTATGTTTTTGTTTTTTCCATTAGATAGGGAAACATAGATATTTGAATTGGTTAATGAAAAATTCAAAGATGCAAATTTAACAACTGACTGATATTAAAAACTGCAATTACAAGAAAGACTTATTAAATTAACATAAATACACTTGGTAGACAATTAACTTTTCACTTCCCAATTCAATACTTTTCACTTTCCATTTCAAAGATTGTATTTATGAGCAAGTTAAAGATTTCATACAAGGATATCAATTTTATATTTAATAGTTTTATATTCTACTTTAGAATAAGTTGATCTCTAAAAACTAGTAGAAAATTTGTTGTTTTAATTGAACTATAGAATTTTTTAGCTAGTATATATTGCTTTACTTAAATACAATAAATTATTTAATAATTAATTTACTCATATTTTTAGTGGTTGAATGCATTCCTACAATCTTTAGCTCAAATACCTAAGAACTTTATTACTAGAGACATTAATAGATTAATTATATATTTAAGTTGAATTCAAGGAAATCTCTTGTTGGTTAATGCTAATAAATGCAAATGTGAGAAAAATGAAATTAAGAAATAAAAATTTGAAAGTCATATAAAACATAAAGTTTTCTAATTAGATTCTTGTGAACTTGGCCTTACTACCATTTTAGCTTTGTATTTTCCACAAATTTAATTGATTATTTACATGCATGTTAAATTTTTTTTTTTTTTCTTGATCATGTTGACCATTGAGATATATGAATCATTTAAACTATATTCGGGAATTTTTCAATTGATTATTGTTTTTGATTAAAAAGGCAGCGTTAACTGGGGCGTTGACCCTTAACATAGATAGAGACTATCAAAAAAAGAAAAGCCCGCAGGCAGGAAAAACAGCACAACGAAGCAAGCCCGAGACCAACAAGTTCGAGAAAAGGGAACTTGTCCAACCTTCAACAACTCAAGCCCAACTCAGGGAGGGGCATGGACACCCAATCCATGGGGGGGGTGGGGAGGACTTCCCCTTTCACCTGTGACAAACAATAGTCCAAGCGATACTACTCTCGGGGCCATCAAGGGAATGACCAAGCGGAAAGGATCCTGCTTGTAAACCATCAGTAAAGCCATTGTTATTAGGAATATTCAAAAAACAATTAGGCGGGGAAGACCCTGCAGAGACACTACCAGACTGTTGTTGCTGAACAACAGCAAAATGTTGTTGTAGAACAACAGCAAGAGCATAATCGCCAGGAGAAGAGCGAAGCAGAGGCACAGGAGCAATAGATGTAGGAGCTAAGGGGGCAGAAGAGACGGTAGCGGTAATATCAGCAAAGGCTTCATCAGCAGTAAGGAGCACCTCATCTTGAGAGGATTCGATCGAAATAGAGTCTGAAGCATTAATAGTCAAGTGATCTTCAGTAGCACCCTTCCACCAAGTAGCAGCACCTTTGCGGCGAGAGAGAGAACAATCCAAAGCAAAGTGACCCGTTGAGAAGCACCTTCGACAGCAAAAGGGGAGGCCCTCATAATCCAACGGCTGAGTCGAAGGCCTCTCCCCAACCATAAGAACCACGTCCCTAGGGAGGGACTGTGGATTGATTATTGTTGATAGCTACAAGTACAAACAAATATTTAGTAAATTAACATGAATTTTATTGCATACTCAAATATTTTGATGGTGAATAGATTCCTAGACATGATTTGATCCATAAAATATGGAGCTTTTTCTATTGCATGCACGCTAGTACTAGAATCAGCTATATATTCTTTGTATCTTAGATGTTACGTTGTTACACAATGCATCTATAACTTAGTTTTGAGAATTTACCTTGTAAATTACTAAAAAATGATGTAAATTTTGGATAAAATTGGATGAGGAAAATGACACCTTAGAAATTTATGGATATTGTAATTGGGTAAGTGCACAAAGATGGTGGTCAAAAAGGGGGGTATAAGTGGACACTTTTTTTCTGAAATCAGGTGAACCTGAACTTAGAGGCAAAATTTGAAAGTCATCCACTCAAGATATGAAGATAATCAAAGAACAAATATTGTATTACTCTGAATCTAGTTTCCAAACTACTAAACTTTTTCAAAATTGGATAAGATTAAGGGGGTCAAATCCTTTGCACACGAAAAACTGACCCTATTTTTTTCTGAAAAACATAACATAGTGTCTGACGTGCGCATCAAAAAAGTCATAGTTAGATTTAGTATTTTGACAAATCCTTTGGCAGAAAGATAGTTAAGAGTGAGCACTAGAAAATGTGTATTTTTTTGTAATTTTTTGTTTAGTATTTATTTTTTTATGATTTTTCCAATCGAGCACATCTTGAAAATTTGGTACATGTTCGTGCGTGAAGCATAAGTTGCACTAAACAAATCGAAAATACAATTTTATTTATTTTTAATTGTAAAGAATCAAGTGCACTACAATAATATATAAAGTTTTTTAAATTTGGATACGTATATCAAAAGTTATTAAAAAAATGGTGCACCTATGTTTGTGAGAACTATGGAGACACTAGTAAAAGAAATTCAATAATAATATGTTATTGTTATTCAAATTGAAAAAAAATTATATGGTTAGAAAGCTCAAAAGATGGGTGAAAATATGGTGGTATTTTTAGAAATACCCACTTTATGAAGTGTAAACCTGGTGATGACAAAGTCAATAAACCAAGTTGATAAAATAAAGCATGTCAAAAATGAGAGAAATGGAGGGAAATCAAACTTCCAATCTATAGCTTTGTCATCCAGGCCTATTTCCAAGCCTAAAAAGTCAAAAGCGTGTACGTGGTATTTATAGTGTAAGTAGCTTGTACACGCTAGTTTCCCTTTAAACAACGCGTACACGCTAGTTTCCCTTTAAACAGCGCGTACGCGCTATCTTTACTATAAACAACGCGTACACGGTATTGTATAATATGATATTCTATGTATAATATGTGTATAATATGACATTGTATATATAATATGTTTATATACATATAATATATTAAACATATATATACACATGTAAGTGTATCGTCTCTCCCTCTCAAACGCATACAATGTCTCTCTCTCTCTCTCTCTCTCTCTCTCTCTCTCTCTCTCTCTCTCTCTCTCTCTCTCTCCTTCTCCCTTCCTCCATACCCCATCCCTCTTTCTCTTCTTCTCTCCCTCCATACCCCACTACAACTGTGTCTGCACTTCTATAGAATTAAGTGAATTTATTTCTTATCTGCAACTTCCTCTTTGATTTTTATCATGTATTATCTCCCTCCCTCTACCTCTCCCTTCCCCCCATGTTCTCTCTCTCTCTCTCTCTCTCTCTCTCTCTCTCTCTCTCTCTCTCTCTCTCCCTCTCCCTCTCTCCCTCTCTCTACCTTCCCTCCCCCCTCTTCTCTCCCTCTCTACCTCTCCCTTCCCCCATGTTCTCTCTCTCTCTCTCTCTCTCTCTCTCTCTCTCTCTCTCTCTCTCTCTCTCTCTCTCTCTCTCTCTACCTCTCCCTTCCCCCCATGTTCTCTCTCTCTCTCTCTCAACCTCTCCCTCCTTCCCTCCCCCCTCTTCTCTCCCTCTCTCCCTCTCCTCTCTCTCTCTCTCTCTCTCTCTCTCTCTCTCTCTCTCTCCTCCCTCTCCCTCCTTCCCTCCCCCCTCTTCTATCCCCTCTCCTCTCCCTCTCTCTCCCTCTCCTCTCCCTCTCCTTCCCTCTCTCTCTCTCTCTCTCTCTCTCTCTCTCTCTCTCTCTCTCTCTCTCTCTCTCTCCCTTCCCTCCCCCCTCTTCTCTCCCTCCCTCTACCTCTCCCTTCCTCCCATGTTGTCTCCCTCTCTCCCTCTCTCTCCCTCTCCCCTCTCCTCTCCCTCTCCCTCTCTCTCCCCTCTCTCTCCCTCTCCCCTCTCCTCTCCCTCTCTCTCCCTTCCCCCCCTCTTCTCTCCCTCTCTCCCTCTCCCTTCCTCCATACCCCTTCCATAACTTTTTAAAGGCTTAGTAGCGCGTACATGGTACTTATTACTCATAAGCGCGTACAAGGTACTATTCCCATTATTCGATACCCTGGGATAACATCTTTAGGCTTAGTAGCGTGTACGCGCTACTTATTAGTCGAGAATACCATTGGGCTTGCCAATATTTTATGGCCTAGCAACGCGTACGCGGTTTATAGACATAGTTTTAGTTGCCCAAGAGCCTCAACGGCCTCAAAAGAAGTTTTTGAGGTCATTGAAGGCCCCACTGGAACTGTGTCTGCACTTCTATCACTGTTGTATACATAAAAGTAAGTGAATTTTTTGTTTTTTGCATGATTTCAAATGATTGAATTGTTGTTTTTATTAGTTTTTTGTTTTTGCATCGTTTCAAATGATTAAATTGTGATTGTTTAATAGTTTTATTCCAAAAAATAGTGATAAGATGCATACTTATGGTTATTTATTTATTTTGAACTTTTCTTTACATATATATGTAATATGATTCTATTTAGGTCAACCGATCTCAACCATTGGAAAGAACAAGTGAGGAATGATGGAACAACGAGAGGCTCAAAAGGAAAGACAAAGGCAACATATGAAGAAATTGTGTGACATAAGAACAATGGGAGAAGAAGGTATGTCAACCTCAACATCTCAATTCGATTTACCAAACGAATATAATGCACCTAATGCAATTGAAGAAGAAACATTTGATAATTTACCATTTGAACCTAATGCACTTGAAGAAGAAACATTTGATAATTTACCATTTGAACCTAATGCAATTGAACAAGATACCACATTGAATAATCAATTAAATGATGAACATATTACACCTTCTCTACTTGATGAATTGAATGTACATAATGCACCAATGTTAACACCTCCTAGAATCATTCGTAGGAAACCAAAGTATCTAATTGACATTGATGAGAATATATTGAAGTCAATGCCCAATAAAATGAATGAACAAACTTGTAGGAGAATGGTTAAAAGAATAGGGCAAAACTATTTTAAAAACTTAAATCAAACCGCAAGATGTCAATTAATTGTTCAAATGATTAAAAATTTGAATTTTAGAGAGACGGTGAAAATTATAGGCCTAAGATCATCTGAAAGTAACAGTGAAAGAACTATTGTCAAAAATCTATTTGATGCATATCAATCTATCAGTTCAAAATCACATAGTAAAGATTCTAATGCTACTCGACGTGTCATTACATCAACCATAATGAGCAAGAAAATAAAAAAAGATCGTTTGAAAAGCAAAACAAGTAAGTCATTGAACGTTAGTAGAACAACAATAAGTAAAGCATCAAAGAGGCGAGAACAAATAGAGGAACCTAACAATAATTCTCTTTGGGCATTCTCGAGTAGACTACCACGCAAAGACAAGGTTATTGTAGATGCACTAAAAACATTAATTGAAAATTTTTGGCATGACAACACAAGAGTATCACCCAACCAAAGAGATGTTGTTAGAAGGCGAATTGGGTCTAAAAATCGTGAGCCACATGCGAAACACTATTTGGATATGACTCAAACTAAATTTTATGAAAGATTCCTTCAAAAGTTTCCTCAAATTAAAATTTCTCAAAGATTTTTTGAAATGGCAAAACCTTTTTATATTAAGATTATTCATGTACGCACCACGTGTTGTTGTAGGATGCATATTAAATTTTCCATGCATTATGATATTTTTCATCATATTTGTTCTACTTTGCACACTAACGATGTTTTGCAGGAATGTAATATACAAGCACCTCCTAAGTCAGAAAGAGAATTTACTTCAAGTGTGTTATGTAATAGACATGATGGTTGCATTTATTATAAGATGTTGTGTTTGGAAGGTTCTTGTGCTATATGTGGTGGTTTGCAATGTTTACCAAGATGCATACATTTGGAGAGCACACATGAAATTGGTACAAAACTAGTTTCTTTTGGAAAATACAAGACAGTCACATATGGAGTTAAAGATGGAAAAGATTTGAAGAGATGTGAGCTAGTGAAAAAAGATATATGTGTAGCTCAATTTATGAAAATTTTTCAAGAGAAAATAGTTTATGAGTACATAATGCATACACATAGAGCTCAATGGTTAGATGAGCAATTCAAGTTGTGTAAGGACACATTTCCTCTTGGCACCATTGTCTCTATCATTGATTTCACTGAAAATTATACAATACAACCTCAAAAGGAAGTGCAATCCATGTATTATCACTCTACACAAGTTTCTATTTTTGTACACATAGCATTCATGCATACAAATGATAGCACAAAGGAGGATGGAAAGGTTGTAAGAGAGTATCACTTCTACATAAGTGATGATCGTACTCATTCATCAGATTTTGTACAAGGATGCTTTAAAGTTTTCTATGATAGTTTAAGGGAAAGGAACACACGATACAACCGACACTTAATATGGTCAGATAATTGCACCGCACAATTCAAGAATGCAAGGATGTTTTATTGGCTGACAAGGATGCACGTGACAAGCGGTGTACAACATTTTTGGAATTTCACTGAGGCTGGACATGGTAAGGGAGAGCACGATGGTGTAGGAGCATGTGTGAAAAGAGCCCTAGCCAGGGAAGAATTGAAGTACGAAGGTGGTGCTGAGTTGGTAGATGCAGAAACAATTGTGCGATGGTGTAAGTCTACGATGGGTCCAGGTAATCCAGGTACGTCATTGGTTTGTAGATATTTTTGGTTGATTACTGAATCTAACATTGAAAACTATCTAGATTGTTGTACAGTTGCAGGATCGAATGACATGCACTCATTTATGAGTTCAAATTCAAGTTCACTGGTAATTTATACGAGACAGATGGTATGTTTTTGCTCTTCATGCATGTATTGTTTGTGGGAAGAATGTGAATCAGAAGAGTGGGTTGACAAATGGTCTTGTAGACCATTGGTTCCCATTGATTCATATCAAATTCCCAAAGCACTACAATTGAGCCAGATGGAGACATCAATGGATTTTGACCATGTATCCGACCTAGTGGATTCAGGTGATTTTTTGAGTTAATTTTTTTGCAAGTATTCTTTTTGGTTCATTTTGTTGTACATCATACTTTATTTTTGGTATTAATTAACACTTTATAAAATGCAGGTCATGTGTATGCAGTTGTTGCAGAAGAGAACAATGAAGAAGGAACAGATTACTATTTGTGTCATTGTGTTGAGCCTAAAAGAAAATTGACAACCACAATCATTGATGGAGAGGGTATTGAGTACCCAATAGGGTCTGTTGTCGTGACAAGAACATGGCTTCAGAGATACCCTATCAAGAATTCTGATGTTTGGTTGTTCGAGGACTTTGAAACACACAGACATTCTTCATTTCTCTAACCTTGTTGTTGCAACAAATATTCATTTGATGAAGTATCGTGGTAGACCTCATAACAAGATTTTATGGAAAGTTTGTGAATTTGACCATGAGGCAATACTTGACACAATGCGGGTTAGAGCCGATCCTGAAGGCTCACTTGATTGATTCTACGGTTCAGAGTAGAATGATTTTGAGAATTTTGTATAAATCGTCGATGAATTGTTCTATATTCATTTTTTGTATATATAAATGTCCATGAGCTGATTTTTACATGTTTAGGGGCATAATTTTGTATATTTAAGTGGCAATGAGTTGATTTGTACATATGTACATGCCAAATTTTGTATATTAAAATGGCGATGAGCTGAATTGCACATATTGTAGTGCCAAATTTTGTATAAAAGCCCATGAGATGATTTGTATATTAAAATGGCGATGAGCTGAATCGCATATATTGTAATGCCAAATTTTGTATAAAAGCCCATGAGATTATTTGTAAGACAATTTTTTGTATAATCAAATAGCCAAGAGCTAATTTGACCATATTTAGAGGCAAATTTTTGAATAATACGTGACAATGTTTTGTGACTATTTTGTGTGTCAATGTTTTGTGACTATGTTTTGAGTATATGTGATGTGTCCCTAGTCAATCATGAGCATTCTTAATTCTTGTATAATCATGGATAATTATTTGAGTCATTATCAGGTCATAGGGGTGATAGATTGAGACTAGATACAATTTGAGCAAAAATTGTCATTGTTGTCAAACAAATTGTCAAAAATGGCTCCGAGTCATCAAAAACCAAGATAGGCCATTGTAGAGGACCCTCACACAACCCCACGGGATCAAACAGATCGACCGTATGTGTCGTGGATTGGAAGAAACAGTCTGTCAAATTTTGACAATTTTTTGGACTCAGGGCACTTGAGAGATCGCATCGGTAGGGTATGACTCTCGACGTTCTGGTGCTTTGGCATGCATGACAGGGGCATGCTGAGTGTAAACCTACCCACCCAGACGTGCTTGCGATGCTGATTTGTGCACACGAGGAACAAAATCAATTCTACCCAATCTTGCAACTTTTCCTTGCAAGCAACTGACAGTTTTTTGAGCAGGCAAAAAAATGCTACTAATTGAAAATGGCTCCAAGTCATCAAAAACTGAGATAGGCCATTGTAGAGGAGCCTCACATGACCCCACGAGATCAAACAGATCAACTGTATGTGTCGTGGATTGGAAGAAACAGTCCATCAAATTTTGACAATTTTTTGGACTCAGGGCACTTGAGAGATCGCACCGGTAGGGTATGACTCTCAACGTTCTGGTGCTTTGGGATGCACGACATGGGCATTCCTAGCATAAACCTGCCCACCTGGACGTACTCGCGATGTTGGTTTGTGCACACGAGGAACAGAATCAATTCTAGCCAATCTTGCAACTTTTCCTTGCAAGCAACTAATGATTTTTTGAGCAGGCAAAAAAATGCTACTAATTAAAAATGGCTCGAAGTCATCAAAAACTGAGGTAGGCCATTTTAGAGAACCCTCACGTGACCCCACGGGATCAAACAAATCGACCGTATGTGTCATGGATTGGAAGAAACAGTCCGTTAAATTTTGACAATTTTTTTGACTCAGGGCACTTGAGAGATCGCACTGGTAGGGTATGACTCTCAACGTTCTGGTGCTTTGGGATACATGATAGGGCCATGCATAGCATAAACCTACCCACCCAGATGCACTCGCGATGTCAGTTTGTGCACACAAGGAACACAATCAATTCTAGCCAATCTTGCAACTTTTCCTTGCAAGGAACTTACGGTTTTTTGAGCAGGCAAAAAAATGCTACTAATTAAAAATGGCTCCGAGTCATCAAAAACCAAGATAGGCCATTGTAGAGGACCCTCACGCGAACCCACGGGATCAAACAGATCGATCATATGTGTCGTGGATTGGAAGAAATAGTCCGTCAAATTTTGACAATGTTTTGGACTCAGGGCACTTGAGAGATCGCATCGGTAGGGTATGACTCTCGACGTTCTGGTGCTCTAGGATGAACGATAGGAGCATGTGTAGCGTAAACTTTCCCACCCAGATGCACTCGCAATTTCTGTTTGTGCACACGAGGAACACAATCAATTCTAGCCAATCTTGAAACTTTTCCTTGCAAGCAACTGATGGTTTTTTGAGCAGGCGAAAAAATGCTACTAATTAAAAATGGCTCTGAGTCATCAAAAACCAAGATAGGCCATTGTAGAGGAGCCTCACGCGACCCCACGGGATCAAACAGATTGACCGTATGTGTCGTGGATTGGAAGAGGCAGTCTGTCAAATTTTGACAATTTTTTGAACTCAGGGCACTTGAGAGATTGCACTGATAGGGTACGACTCCTAACGTTCTGGTGCTTTGGGATGCATGACAGGGCCATGCCTAGCATAAACCTGCCCACCCGAACGCACTCGCAACATTGGTTTGTGCACACGAGGAACAAAATTTGACCATTGCGAGTGTGAGGGTGCTCTCGCACCAAACACATTGTTGTTTATATTCATATTGTCGATTTTTGTTGTTTATATTCATATTGTTAATTACATATGCAAATATTGATTTAAATTTATAAAAGGGCAGCCACCAAATATAGCAAATACACAATAATGAACTGAATACAAGGAGTTTTGTAGAGTTTATTCAACATTTTAGAAATTTTATCAAATCATATTCCACGATTGCAATGCTTTATATCATATATTTTTGTTGTTTATATTCATATTGTTGATTACATATGCAAATATTCATTTAAATTTATAAAAGGACAACCAAAAAATACAATGAATACAAAATAATGAACTCATTACACATTTATTGGATCGAATATCGATATTTATATATATATAAAAAGGCATGTCTGCCAAGTCAATACAAGTATTACAAAAATGTGGCATATGCCATGTCCAAATCGATATACAATAAAAAGTAGAATATATCTACATGTATTGGTCATTGTATGACCAAAACTAACACTATATGATCCTAAACTTCTGGTGGAACAACAAAATCAAGCCTCTTCGGCGCAGTACGCGGCTCTGTAGATGGCTGCAAAAACACAATTCAAAAGCCAAGTTAGAATTATTTTGTAGAAAATAGTTCACAATTAACATCATAACTATGCATTTAACTTTAATTCCTTTGCAATTGAAATGTAGATTACCTCATCGGTTGATCCAGGAGCTAATGTCTTTGCTCTCCTCTCCTTGTCACTCTTAGGAGTTTTCTTGAATACATACTTAAATTGATCCACGTTATGGTCGTACCGCGAAGGAGTCTATTGTAGATTAAATGTACAATTAATACAATGTACTAACGTAAATATATCAAAAACACTTAAAAGATATAATATAGAGAACAATGACATACCTGTGCTTGAGATGCTTCTCCAATGGACTGAGGATGGCTCACCATCGATGTAGAAACTAACGCTATTACCTATACAAAAAATGTACAAAGATTAAATACAATTAATATAATGATAAGTATTGAAGGTTGAAAACAATTAATTTTACATATCAAATAAAAGTGTACCGGATCCTGAGATGCTTCTCCAGTGTAAGGAGGAGGGTTCGCCATTGACAAAATAGGTATGGATATTTCCTGTATGAAAAAATTATAAGATTATAATATATGACAAGTTCACATGTACGCGTGCATATAATCATGAAATCAAGAAAATAAAATAGAGATACATACCTCCGCCCTCTCTTGATCCACAGGCGAATCAGGTGCATTCAACATATCCACAAAGCTCAATGGCCGCTGTACATGTAAAATAGATAAAAAACAATAATCAATCTACAAACCCCAACTAATACTTGATTTCAACATTTTCAAACAATTGTACAACTAAAAATGTGTTCAATTACCTTCTTCACACATTTTGGCGTCTTCAAGGAATTCTTTTTCTTAGGACGAGCCCTCGACGTAGAGGGGGTACCCTAAAACACAAAATTAACATGAGATATTAGTACAGATAATAAATTAAACATAATTTTAAAAATCTAAAATGAAATGACTTGCATATTCCATCAAAACAATACATAAAAAGAGTTGTACAAAATATGATACCGTATAGCCTTGTAGGCCAAAATCGATCGCTGAGAGCGTGATGTCATCAATCTGGGACATTTTGTCCCCTATCAACACCTACAAACTAGAAATTGGACCAAGCATTAAAGATAGTTAGTATATCTTGTATTTTTTTGAATTCAAAGTATACTATTCTATTTTAACATGTTACAAAATTTATACCTCAAGCATCGAAGTTGCAGCTATGGTAATTGGGGGAGGTGTATGGGATATCGTTGCTACATCCTGAAATGCATATTATTTGTCTCAATTTAAATCGATGTATAAATGAAAATTCATTTATGTAATTACAAATTTAAAGTGATTGATAAATAAAATGTTATGAATTCAAATCAACACACCTGTGTCTATGGCTCATGGGCAAACACCATGTCCATCAACTCATCTGTCAGGGCGACATCCTCAACCGTGTGAGCCTGACATATACATCCACAAATCGTGCACAGATGATATGAGGATCCATCTACACTGGTTGCATCATCTATCCCCAAGCATATCCCCAAGCAACTGACACACATATGCTCGATGGGCTCTCTGTCGTCCTCTAATGGCTCATCATCCAATACAATAGGGTGTTCTAATGACGCCCCATGCTGGATGATGGCACCAGTCAATGTCATGGCTGCCTGAAGAGTCTGTAGCTCCATCGACTCTTTCAGCTCTAATGGGACAGCATGATGCACCTTGGGTTTGGGTGCTAGGGGGTGGCGACTCTCTACAGCTAATATCCTACGGGCTCCAAGTCTATCTTGGGCATAGCCACCACCTCTACCATGAAACTGTCTCATGTCAAAATAGTTTGGCCGCACATTGAGCACAAACTCACAATATATTTTTCTCAAAAAATATAATGGCACCTCATAATTATTACAAGGTGGATCGTCAAAGACCATCCACCACCTCTGCCAAAAAAGATTCTTCATTTGCACATTGGTACACCAATGTATGGGAAACCTCTTTGTATTAAGAGGTAATGACTCACCGGTATTGGGATCAACAAAAAGGTCACATATTTGTTGTTTAGAAATATTTTTGTTTTTTACTCCATCGTATGATAGCCCATTGGCATAGAATTGATGACACCTATCCCTAAAGCTTCCCCATTTGGTAATTTATGTGGAAACAGCTATGGCACCACTAGCTAATGTTTCTAGGCTAGAGGCGAGGGATTGATGATGGTCAAGTTCAAAAGTTTTCAATTTAACAATTAGTCTATTGATTTTAGACGTATTTTGTCCTAACTAATTAATTAATTCTTCCTGTGTTTCGGCTGTGCGGTCAAAAGGAGGAATTGGGGGTTGTTCTTGTGTGTTTTCAAGAGGTGCATTTGGTTGTTCTTGTGGGTTTTCAGGAGGTGCATTTGGTTGTTCTTGTTCTGGATTAGAAGAATCTGGTTTTTGAAACAAAAAATAAAAAAACCTAATCAAAATTAATGAAATTAAATTCAAAATGTAAAACAAATTGCATAAACCAGAAAAAAAGACAAAAATAAACAAAAACTAACCTTGATCCATAGCCTGGAGGACAAATTTAGCACCCCATTCATGGTTTATGTTAGAAAATGGAGAAAAAAGGAAGTAAAAAATGCGCTTTACGAGTAAATGAGACCCAGTTTTTTTTAAAAACTTTTTTTACCAGGCACCGCGTACGCGGTTTTATTTGGATTATTAGCGCATATGCGCTCATTTTCCTATAAGAAGCACGTACGTGCTAGTTTTCCTAGGTGTAGCATGTACGCGCTCAGTTTCCTACACGCAGTGCGTACGCGCTACCTTTTCTAGGCTCGAGAAGAACAAACCTAAGCTTGTACGCGAGAATTTGAAATTTTAAAATTGCGTACGCGCTGCCTGTTTTTCCAAGTTTTTTTTGGGTGGTGTCCACTTTTCTGACCACCATCTTTGTGCACATGCCCAATTGATTTTATTATGGATCAAATTAAGAGAGACTTTTGGGATGATTTATTCCCACATTGTGTCAAAAAAGACTATACTTCATGAGTGCAAATACAACAATGTTATAAACAGATTTTTCATTATATTGTGATTGATGTCATAGCTAAGCAATTATGTTAACAAAAAAATAATGGATGAATTGTAGAAGAGCTTAAATTGTTCGCAAATTTATCCATTTATATATTAGTTTAAGTATTTTTTTCTTCTAAGGAAGCATTGTAAACACAAGTTAAACCTATACCTTATAGCAATAATTAGTGAGTTCTACAATAAATCGACGTCTATTGTATATTGGGTACTATTATTGATCATTTTATTTCATAATCTAGGCTTATGAATGCATGACACTTTAAGCATGTATGACACCCAAATTGTGACCTTTCTTGTTTATCAATAAATACATTTTTTAAAAGATAGATAAACACAAAAATAAAATGACATTCATATGTAACAAAAAATTGAAACAATTGACCAACATAATTTACTAATATGATTAACTCACATAGCATTGAACTAATTCATCTACCATTTAATGTTAATGAAATTGATCACCTTCAAAGTTATAGTCATAAGGGCATCAGTCAATTAAATAGAGTAACATTTGATTAAATTAACTGAACATTTCTTTAACTAACAAGGATAACTAAAAATTCAAACTTTACCTCATATTGAAGTTTATCACATCAATCGTCTTCGGACATGTAGTGTCGCGGTTAAAACACTTCATTGGTGAAGTGGCCACCATGGTTCAAATCCTTGTCGGGCCTTTGTGCTCGCAAGGCCTTGTGCCTTCGTTGGGCCGTTGTGCTTGCAGATTTGAACAAGTGAAGTGTGGGGATGAGGTCCCCCGTTTGTGGCCTCACTGGTTCATAGCTCCAGGTCAAAAGCGTTTACCCCTTATTTTAAAAAAAAAAAAAAAAGTTTATCACATCAATCACAAAAGTCATACTTTGACATTTCAAATTGGAAAAAAGTGAACATATAGGGTAACTATATCAATAGTAATAGTAATGATTTTTTTCTTCATGTTCATGGGGTTTATGGCATTGATTCCTTTTCTCTGTAAGCTAAGGCAACATGCACACCAACCAATTCAGGATGGGTAAAATTGAATTTTGACAGGACCTCTAATGAAAACCCTAAACCTTCTAGAGTTATTGTATTCTTTACAATCCCAAGAAAAAACATTATTCGCATCCTCTCTCCCTTTGATTCTAGGAACCAACAATGAAGCAAAATTTCAAACACTCATTCATTCATGGTTTGAAAATTTGTGTCTCATCAAATCTCCCGCCTTGGAATAGAAGAGGATTCACTCATGTTATAAATGGATTAAGTAGGCAATCTACACCTAGTTGGAAACTACAAAATATCCTAGAGGAGGCCTAAACATATGTGGAATGTATTCCTAAGGTGCTCATTAATGATATTTTTTTGTGAGGCCAACGGAAAAGCAGATAGACTATCCAACTTAGTTGTTGACGAGGTGGTCACCTATACCTCCATTTTTTGGCAAAGATGAGCAGATGTCGCTTGTGGACTCCAAGGAGTGAAGGTGGATCGGTACTCTTAGATTTTCATTGCTTTCATCATCGTGAGGAAAATTTCAGCCTAGTGTCTGTTTTTAATTATGGTAAAGGTCATTTCATTTGCAACCACCATGTACATGTGTTGTGTTTATACTGCTACTTTAGGATATGTGGCTACTTGCATTAGCTTATGGATCAAGTCATGTCTTTTCCTTCTTATATCTATAAACATTTAGTATTGTCTGATAAGATGATCCTAGGTTCTGAGATGGATACCCCAATATGTTTTCTTCGTCCCCAAAGGCAAATGGCCATTTATGGTTTTATTACAAACCAGTTCTTAAGATAGATTGGATGAATGACTTCACGAAGAAGGTGGTGAAGGAGTGTCAACTCGAGTTTGCAAATGAGGAAGCTGATGACACTGAGGAGCCCTCATCATCACTATTAAGAGATGTTTATTATGTTGCATGTGTAGTTTTTTTGGCCCTATATATTGTATTTTGGTATAGGCAGTCGTTTAGTGTAATTATGGTTTAGCTAAGCTCTTGAAGGAGCCTTCTCACACTGTTATTAGTTTTGGCTTCCTCTTTTGGTCATGTAAGCTGCATTTTGTTATAGGTAGTCGTTTAGTGAAATCATGCTTTAGCTATCCTATTTAAGGAGCTTGTCACACTCTTATTAGTTTTTGGCTTCTAGTTGTGGGACACATGATGCAGTCTTAGAATCCTATTCTACCACTATAAATTTTACTCCATATTAATAAAATTACCATTATTTACCAATAAAATAATAATGATTTTTTATCAAATTATTCTTTTAATCATGAGATGTACTACTAATTAGCTTAAAGAAATTTCTGATGAAATACAAAGACTCCTTCCTTCAACCTTATCAAAAATTTGAAACACAAAATACACTTGCAGAGACTCATGGCTACAAATTAAACAATCAGATTGTAACAAAACATAAGCTTATATGCTCATCAAATTAGCTACACATAATTGTAACTATAGAATTATATCCTCTAGCCTCTCTTGGGTCCTCAAACCAGGTTTCAAGGTGTTATGACAATTGACTCAGGGAGATAAAGTCAAATTTATATTAAAACTACAAAACCTTTTACCAGATAAGTATTCCAATCATTGGCAACATGAAGATAACACACTGACCGTTTGAATCCATGCAGCAATATGCAAATACAGTAAATAGGGCAAATTACATAAACAAAGTGAATTATAGAAAATAAGCTTCCAACTTTGTTGTCAATGATTTCAAATTTATAAAATAGTTACAGAATTTACATTGCAGAATTCCCCCAGTTCTCCCCTATTTCCAACCATTGCTCATACAATTTATACCAAATTTGAACTTTCCCATGGTGACCGTTGGACTGCTTGACTCTTCAAATTCCAAATCTGATAAATCATTGTTGAACACAGGTGTCAGAATAGCAATGTCGAACTAACAAATCTCTGCTGGACATCGCTGTCAGAATAACAATGCTGATTTGCTAAATCAACGTTGGGTATCAAGGTCGGAATAGCAACTCTAATCATGGCTTCTTGATCACCCATCAGAATAACTCTTCGAACTGAAGCAACAATTTCTAGTAATCCCAATAGAACAAACTACTCCGATGTCACTCAATTCGGTATAGCTATACCAAACAAGATATTTGAAGGTCTATCAGAATAGCCCATCAAAGTCAGTTGAATAATATTTTGCAATCCCAATGGAACAAACTATCCCGATGACACTTTGTCAAGTTAACTATTCTGATGACAACTTCTTACCACAATGATGCTTTATAGGGTTAACTATCCCGATGACAACATTGACCACTTTTTACAACAATGACATTTTATCTGTTTAGCTATCCCGATGACAGTAATGACAACATTTTGAGCAACTTTACAAATTTGAAAATCATGACTCCAATTTTGACATACAGACCCAAAAACATGAAATAATATTACAAATGGTCTCAACCGACCTTATTGAATCAAAATAAACCTAACCCTAACTCCTAAGACTCAAAACACCTAATTAACATATTCCAGGTGCTCCTGTACCAAACACTCGGGCTTGAAACATTTCCAAGTCCCTTGGAAACCGGGTTGCCCTTGTCCATTTCTGACCTTCTGAGGTGTCATCCTTGCTTGGGTGTCTTGAACTAGTTTCTCCATCACAACTGCTTCATGTTTGCCATATTTGTCCTTTGAGTCTCGCCAAACACTCCTAGCTCCTTGTCCAATCACTTGTCCTTTAAATGTCTCAAGTTCTCTATCACTGGAACCCCTGATCCTTCATGTTTATCAGACCCAAAATGCTTTGTTATTAAAGAACGTAACTGCTTACCAACTTCTTTTTCCACTATAGGACAGATTAGAGTCCCAACTAGGATTGCTTTGTCCTCCTTCCACCCACCTTGTGGCTGCAAATATATTTGATCTTTGGCCTTTGTTTTGTCCATTTTAGGTATCAACACCTTACCTTTGTCATCCCTGACTGAAAGAGTTTGCAAACCTTTTGATTTGGTATCTCCAAACATAGGAGTAACTAAAACTTCTCTTGACTCATCTTTACTTACATTCACCAACTCCTTCTTGCCAACCAAGATGATTTTTGTTGCCTTGTTTCTTCACTCTCCTACAATGGGGTTAATACAAAAGTTTTCCATCCTTCTTAATGGTGTAGGTATTCTTTGTGCCATCATAAAGTGCTTGCCTATCAAATTGCGATGGCCTTCCAAGAAGTAGATGGCAGCAATCCATGGGTAAAATATCACAAAGTACCCTATCTTTATACCCTCCAATATGAAACACAACATAGGCTTGTTCATTTACCAAAAGTGACTAATTATCATTTACCCAAGATGATTTATATGGTGCTTCATGAGGAATTCTTTCGATTTTTAGTTTATCTACCATCTCTCTAGACACCATATTGTCAGTGGAACCTGAATTTATTACTACCTTGCATACTTTACCTTTACATTTGCATGTGAACATGAAAAAGCTCCTTCTTTGAGTCATCTCCTCCTCCTTAGATTTCTTCAAAAGTGTTCTCCTTAGCATCAATGATTCACCTATTTCTGGACCAGCAACATGATTTGGGGAGCTGACACTTTCACTGTCATCTTCTTGCACAATTTGGACTCTCTTTTCACCCCTTCTTTCACCGCTTGATGTAGATCCTTGTCTCTAAGGACACTTGAATGTTGAGTATCCAAACTCTTGACAATTATAGCACCTACCTAAAAATATATTGGAATTCCCACCTCTACCAAATCTACCTCTTGTGCCTCTACCTCTGAAATCTGCACCTTGCTCTTGACTTTTGTTTGCATCTTCTTGGCTTTCATTTGATTGTCTTAAAGTAGAAAATTATCCTCTACCTCTAAGGGTGATGCCTTTTCCCCTACTTGACTTATCTTGTCTTCTTTGCAAATTTTCTTCCACTGTAATTGCCAATTGAAAACACTCCTCCACCGTCCTTGGATTTGCCACAACTAGTTCATCTTGAATCTTAAATCTAAGTCCACCCAAGTATCTAGCAACCTTTTCAACCTCATCTTCCATCCTGCATGATCTTATGATCAACTTGTAATATTCATTAGTATAAGTTTTGACATCCAACTCTTTTTGTTTCAAACCTTGGAGTTTCTTATACAATTGAACTTCATAGTCTTTAGGAAAAAACTTACCCTTAAGTTTAGGAACCATTTTGTCCCAAGAAACTATTTTTTATCTACCTCTCTTCCTCCTTTCAGCTTTGTCTTTTCTATCTTCACCTGCTACTCATCAGGAACATCTTCACATTCAAAGTGATTGTCTATAGCTGCAATCCAATCTAGAAGCTCTTCATCATCCAAACTACCTCTATACATAGGCAATTCAAATTTCACCTTATGTTTGTCACCTTGAACTGCTTTTAGAAGTTTGATTGTCCTTTGTTTCAAGGTCCAATTGCTCTTCTCCTTCTGCTTCCAAGAAATCTTCTTCTTCTTCCTCTTCACTCACATCTCCCAAATCAACATTCCTTCTCTAAGTAGACTCTAAGGCTTCGAGCCTTACCAACACAGCATTGTAGGACTCCTACAGCCTTATATTCTTCTCTCTCAACTCTTGCAACTCTCTGGTAGTACCAACTTTCTTAGGAGGTATCTTGTCTGCAATTACTTACTCTTCTCTCAAACTTCAAGTATCTCCTTTCAATGAATCTACTCCTTTTCTCTGATACCATTGATGCAATTAAAAGACTCCTTCCTTCAACCTTACTAAAAATTCAAAACATAAAATACATGTTATAATATTTAATCTTTACTTGGCTTAGGTTTATTTGTATTTAATTTTAGATATTCCTTTGGAATACCTACATGTAATTTGTCCTCTAATACATGTGTGAGGACAAGTCATTTCTTTTATTTTCCTTTATTAAGGAATATTAGATTTCCTCCATAAGAGGATGTGGACACATGGCACACACATTTTATGAATGGTGGCATTCATAGATTTGGGAGTTACTTTGTAACTCCTCTCCTCATCTCTATTTAAGAGATGTTTCCTCTCTCATTTCTTCTTAATGACATTATTATAAAGAGCCTCTCTCTCTCTCTCTCTCTCTCTCTCTCTCATTTTAGGCATTGCCTCATTCATAATATCACAAGGGGTTTTTCTTTGTTTTCCCCCTTCAAAAGTTCTTGTGTCTCCTTCTTCACATTTGTGTGATTGCTCCAAGGTTTCTGCATTTCTCTTGGTAACATTTACTTCATCAATAAACTTACTTGGATTTTGTTTTTCTTTCCTTGCTCTTGTATTTCATTTCATGGTATCAAAGCAGGTTCTAATCCTTGTTTCAAGTTGAGATTGATGAAGGTTACCATTATGTGGAGTTCACCTTCTTGGAGGCATTCTTGAGAGGAGAAGAAGTTCTTTCTCTAATATTTTCTATTGTGCAGGTTTTGGTTTCAGTTTTAAATTTTTTTTCAAACTTGTTAACAAGTTTGCATGTAGGTTTAATCTTCTTAGATTCTAGTTTAAAGTTTTTTTTCAAGTTTTGGAAGGCTTGCCACCAAAGTCTTATTTCTGGTTTGAGTGTTTGGTTTTGGAAGGCTTTCCGCCAAACCCATTTTGTCTAACTTGTTTTGGAAGGCTTGCCGCCAAGACATTCTCTATTTTACTTGCAGGTTCTAAAATTTCTTATGTTTGTAGGATCTTGTTTAAAAGAAATTTATTTTGTTTCTCTGTGTAATATTAATCTCTATTTTATCTCTGTGTTTATATCTCCTGTATTTATTGGTTTTGTTTGGATTGTTGAGTCAATATCCTTTGTTGTCCATCTTATCTCTGTTATCCTCGCATTGGCATAGTCTTGTTATCCTAATCTCCTCCTGTGTCATTCTCTTGCTACACCTCTGTTCAATTATTTCTTCCTTTCGTTTTCAGTTTGTTGCGTTGTAGGTATCAAGGGAGGCACGTTGGACAACATTGAGCTTCCCAGCTAAATTTGAAATATTAAGAAATTTAATTTTAAAAAAAATCTTATTCTAATCTTTTCTCCTTACATGATCCTTCCTACAGCCAAGTAACGGCCCCTGTCATTTCTGCATTTCTACTTGTATCAGCAAGTAATGCCTCTACTTACAATTATTTATGCCTCTCTCAAGTTTTATTATTGCATGATATTCTTATTGTACTGCAACCACGTATATGTTGATTGACTACACCTATATTCTTTTTCTAACATTTCATATTAGTTAAAAGTACTTTTTTAATTTCTCTCGTATTCCTAAGGTTAAAAGGTCATAAATATTTTACATTATAAAAGTTTTTAAAAGTTCATATTAAAAGATTTAAAAATTTATAAAGTTTATAAAGTTTAAAAGTTTAAATTTTTTATATTAAAACATTTAAAAAGTTTATAAAATTTTCTCACATATAAAAAGTTCAAAAATTTAAAAGTTTTAAAAAAAGTTTATGATTTTTTTATAAAGTTTTAATATGATTTTTTTATTATTAATAAAAAGTTTGTTTAATTAAAATTTGAGTTTTTTTTAAATTTAAATTTGTTATTTTAAAATAACAGATTTTAATAAACATTTTTTTTAAACAAATTATTATTTTTTATTCAATTTTATTTAAAGGAGGTTATTTATTTTTTCTTTTTTAATCAAAGGGGGTAATTTATTTTTACTAACCATTATTTTGTTATCATGTCTACATTAATTCCAGAAATTAAATCAAATAGTTTCAATTATCATTCATGGAAAACATATATCTCATTTATTTTTCCTTTCGAACACCTTTTGGATGTTGCTACTAATAAAACATTTGAGCCTGCTTCAACTACTCCTCAAGCCGACCAAGATAGATAGAAGGCTCAAAATGAGGAAGCACTTGGTTTAATTCGTATTTCAATGGTTCCTGATTTGTATGGTCTAATTGGAAATTGTACAAAAGCATATGAAGCTTGGGAAATCTTAAAAACAACTTATGATAGCTCGAATGAATCCCGAAAAATTCAGCTTCAAGATCAACTCGAAGATCTCAGGTATACGGATTTTAAAACCATGGATGAATTCTTATTAAAGTTTGATTCAATTAATAGTCAATTAACTGGTTTAGGAGTTACACTAGCTGATTTATGTTTAATTCATCTTATTCTTAAAAAATGTCTTCCTCGTCAATTTCAACAATTTATTGTGAATATTCATGCTCAACTTGCTATTCCTATTTTAGCTACTCAATTAACTTATGATATTTTTCATAATTTATTACGTCAAGAGGAAGCTAAATTAATTCAATTTGGTACTCTTAAAAGTAATGAACATGCTTTTGTCTAAAAACCAAAATCATAATAATAATTTTAGATCCAATAATAATAATCATAATCATAATAATAATCACAAATCTTCTAATTATCAATCTCAATCTAAATCCTATCATAACAATTCTCGTAATAATCATCATAATAATGCGTACAATAATCAAAGGAATAATTCTCAAACAAGACCCCATTGCACATATTGTGGGAAAGATGGACATATTACTAATAATTGTTTTAAGAAGCAAAATGGTAAAAAGCCCATGAACCAAAATAATCAAAATAATTAACAACATAAACTTCATTATAAGAAAGGTAATAATAATGGTAATTCATCTCGTCATGCATTTACATGTACTTATAATGTTTCTCAACCACTTGAGTGGATTATTGATTCTGGTGCATCTCAGCATGTTACTTCTCATAAAGAATGTTTTGAATCTTTGCATCCTGATACTTCCAATATTCCTATTTAATTAGCTAATAATCATAGTTGCAAAGTTGAAGCTATTGGTGATGTGAATGTTCCTAATGGGAAATTACATTTGTTCTTTATGTTCTTGAATTAAAATCAAATTTGCTTTCAGTTCCTAAACTTTGTCAAGATTATAAGATTAACTTTTATAGGGGCATGTGTTATATTATTGATCCAAAACCTAATCATGTTATTGCTACTGCTAAAATGGATAGTGATAACTTATTCAAGTTCTATGAATTTGCTCCTACAAAGTATTCCTTGCTTACTATTGTTGATTTTACTATATGGCATGAAAGACTTGGCCATCTCAATTCTGATTATATTTCATTGATGTAAAAAGAAAATATGGTTGATGGATTGCCTGCTATTGTTCCTTCTCAAATTGTTTGCAATGGTTGCATGAGTGGTAAGATGCATAGGGAACCCTTTCCTCATGGTCAATCTTGGAGGGCATATACTAAATTGCATCTAGTTCATAGTGATCTCTTGGGTCCCATGGATAATCCCTCCATCCAAGGTTCAAGGTATGCTCTTACCTTTGTTGACGATTTTTCAAGGAGAACATGGATATATTTCCTTCATAGTAAGGATCAAGTGCTTGATATGTTTAGTGAATTTCATATGTTTGTAGAAAGGCAATCTGGTTCTAAAATTAAGATTCTTCGTACTAACAATGGTAGAGAATATGTCAATAATGCATTTAATGCTTATTTGAAATCTTTTGGAATTAAACATGAGTTTACCATTCCTTATACACCACAACAAAATGGTGTGGCGGAATGGAAGCATAGGACCATTGTGGAAATGGCAAGATGTTTATTGCATGCAAAAAATATGGATTGCAAGTTTTGGGCTAAAGCTATGGCTTGTGCAACTTATATAATTAATAGAACACCTACCAAAGCCTTAAAGGATTAAACTCCTAAAGAAGCTTGGTCTGGTAGAAAGCCAAATTTGCAGAATTTAAGAATTTTTGGTTCCACAACTTATGTTCACAAACCTAGAGAGAAAAGAAAAAAATTAGATGCTAAATCTTCTTCTTTTATTTTTCTTGGTTATGATGAAAATACTAAAGGTTATAGAGTTTACAATCCTATTACTAACAAGATAAAAGTTGCAAACAATGTTTGTATTGCAGAAAAAGGCATTCATGATTGTTCTAAAGTGGAGGATGATGAACTTGCTCAAAGCAAAGTTGTGCTTGTGGAGGACCAACCTCCTTCTCTTAACCCTACTCCTAATGCATCTCTTTCTATTCCTTCTAGTGATAGTGATGATGATAATAATTGTTGGCATTACAGTAAAAAGACAGATTGTTGGCATTTCAATAAGGATATTGAGAAGGTTGTTGGAGATTATTGATATAACTGAAGAAGGATGATAACTGTCTTAATAATATTATTTTGTCATTGATGTCAAGAAATTGATTTTCTGATTCAGTATGATGTTGTGATGAGTATTAAGAAGTTGGTAAGTGACACCGAAAGAATATGATAATAAAGGGGAGTAATAAGTTATTCAATGGGCAACTATTACCGAGTTAGACAATGATGAGATCATGTTGTTTTGATTATTTTGATATCCTAAATATATTGTTTAATATTGTACTAAGTCACCGAGCAAAGGACCCTAGTCGGTAAACCCTAAGGTTATCGATGTCGATAAATGAAGACAAAATGTCTACCGAGTGAAGTTCAGTGTTAACCAAGTAACAACCGAGTTATAACAGATTGTATTGGATGAATACAAGCATTATTTAATGAAGGACAATGATGAGCTGGAGTTGACTAAATGATTGGTATGTCGTGCATGAAGTTTGTTAAGGATCTATGGCAATAGAAGATTGGCAGGAAGATCAGTAGCTCAGATTGAACCGCAATAACCTTGTGAAAGTTCCAAGAAAGGAATACAAGTCCCTAGGCAAGGTAAAACATTTTCAAATCGAAGGATACTTTGAACATGGTCAAGTATGAAGATCTGATGGCTAAGATTGATCATGGGAAATGTGATCAAAGGAGATTAAGTGGTGAGAATTGTTTATAAATAAGGAATTGTTGATGAACAATGGATGCGGGCAAATTGTAAGCACAGTGATGCTACAGAAATATTTACCGAGCATAGAAGCTTGGAGATCTAATTGAAGAACAGATTGGGAAGCCCAACAAGCCCATCTAGGGACAAGATAAGTCTTATGACAAGATTGTTTTGAGCAAATAAGAATCTGCTTTAGCATTTCAGATGCAAAGTTGCAAATATATTTTATTACTGTTGTTTATTTTGTAAGTGACAGAAATCTCTTAACCAAGTGGACTTAACAGTCTTATTTGTAAATCCTCTAACAAGGTGACATTCTAAATGAGTGTTTGAAATCTTTAAAAAGGTCACTTCTAACAAAGTGCAAGATCCTAACAAATCTAAGGGAAATCCCTTAACCAGGTCACATCTAGCAATGTGTTTGTAATCTTTAACAGGATTTGCTTTTAATCGAGCATACTCTAGAAGAGTATATTTCTTAGTGGGTCCGAAATCCCATAGTGGTTTTTCCCTATTTGGGTTCCCACGTTAAATCTGGTATTATATGTGTTGTGATGATATATGTTCATGAGTTTAAATGTTTTATAGTTTTAGCTATTTTTTGTAGTATATGCTATCAAGGTTGAATCTATTGGATATATTGAAGATTAAGTTTGTATGATTCACCCCCCCCCCCCTCTCATCCTATTATCTATTGACTTAGAGCTTTACTATTGGCATCTGTACTTAACAGTTGCTATTAGAGCTTTGGGCTCCGGGAAGAAAATTTTTAAGGCACTTGAGGCAAAGATCCGAAGATGTATAAAAGGGATGCACCAAAGCTGAACAAGTCAAGTTTTTCTACATGGCAGAAAAGGATGAAGCTACACTTATCAGGAATTGGAGAATATGGTACATATTATCTAGAAAATGATTACATTGCACCGAGCACCCATCCAATGACAATGGAAGAGATAAAGGCAAAGCAAGAGCATACTCAAGCTATGATTGAAATAACATCAGCATTGACCGACTCAGAGATTAATGATCTAGGAGGTTGTAATGATGCAAAGGCAATGTGGACTAAGCTTATATCTATGTATGGTGGTGATGAACATGTCCAAAGAGCAAAGGTAGATAGTCTAAGAGGACAACTTGAATCCATGAGGATGAATGAAGGGGATAACATAACACAATACAGTACAAGGTTGAAAGAGATTGTCAATCAAATTAAAGGAGCAGGTGGAACTATTGAAGAAAAGGATGTAACAAGTAAGTTATTGAGAACCCTGTTACCTTCTTATGTTATTCGAGTCTCTACAATCAATGAATTAAGGTTTGTACCAAACATGTCAGTTTCCTTGGATGCTACTATCGGTAAGCTACATGCATTTGAGTTAAGTAATTTTGATAACAGTGGGTCTTCGGTAAGCAAGGTTGAATCTGCATTCAGTTCTTTTCATCTTGGTGAATCTAATGATTATAATGATAGAACGATTAAGTATTCTGAAGGAAATCATAGTGGAGCAAGTGAAAGATTTCGTAAAAACATGGAAGAAGTACACAAACTGTATGAGGAAATCAGAAAGCAAGAAGAGTTTGAAGCACTATTGGGCAGGAGGTTACCGAATGGCAAAGGTAAGTATAAAGAGAAGTTACCTTTAACATGTTTCAATTGTGATAAAATAGGACATATGGCTTCTAACTGTCCTGACAGAGAATCTAGTGAAAAGAGAGATTACCAAGAAGATAGACAGAAAGACAATCACTACAAAGGACACCTAGACTTCAGAAGGAGAGATAGAAAGACATGCCTAGTTGCTAATGAGGAATTCTATGATGATAAATCTGATGAAACTGAAACAAAGGAAGTTGTTTATGTGGTTATTAAAGATGGATTAGATGAAGAAAGGTATGAAGAAAAAGCCCTAGTATCTCACATAAACACTAATGATTCTTGGATTATAGACAGTGGATGCTCTCATCACATGACAGGTGATAAACACAAGTTTGTAAAACTTGAAGATTATGATGGAGGTTATGTAAGATTTGGTAATGATGCCCCATGTCCGGTGAAAGGTAAAGGATCTATCACACTTCTTGACAATGCTTAATGTAATGATGTATACTGGATTGAAGGATTGAAATACAATTTGTTGAGTGTAGCACAACTAAACAATACAGGATACCGAATAGAATTTCAGAAGGGAATTGTCAAAGTTCATAACAAACATGGAAAGTTAGCTGCTACCGGGACTCAAACAAGAGGTAATACATTTTATCTTGACTCAACTCGGAACAAATGTCTATATGCTAAAATAGAAGAAA